>NW_011889496.1:229378-268178 GCF_000151845.1 Pteropus vampyrus | reverse complement strand
TGGAGTCTGAGAAGTCCCAAGATCTTAACTGGCAAGCTGGAGAACAAGGAGAGCCAATGGAATAATTTAGTCCAAAGCCAAAGGCCTGAGAATCAAAAAAGTTGATGGTATAAATTTTAGTCTAGTCCAAAGTCAGGAGAAGATTAATATCCTAGCTTGAAGACAGCCAAGCAGAGAAAGAAGTGGGTTGGGGAGGAGAGAGAGAAAGAGAGAAGGTTCTCACTTAGCTTTTTTGTTCTATTCAGGCCTTCGGTGGATTAGATGAGGTCCACCAACATAGAAGGAAGGGGATTAATCTTTTTTTTTTTTTTTTTTTTGCAGACAAACCCGGAATGATATATAATCAAATATTTCGGGTATCCCATGGCCAAGTCAAGTTGATACATAAAATTAACCATAATCTTTTGTTAGTTTTTGTATTGTACAATAATTTTGAAGCTTAAGCATCTTATAACAGCTGCTTTCATTAAATCAAATGCATAGATTTCTTTTTCATTCAGAAATGTTTTCTGATATTATGCATTAGAAATTTCGTTTTATTTTATCTTTTTTGAAATTCCATATTTTTAGATTTTGAACTCCATATTATACATTATCTTTTATTTCTTCACTTAATGTCTCTTTCTTTTACTTTAATAAAATGCAATATATAGGCATGTGTATATATATATTTTTTCTCTTAATCTGGGGTAAAGATTCTTGACAACTTTTGTCTCACAGAGTTCTAAAGAATGTAAATATAGAAATTAGAATTGATTTCTTATAGCAATTGCTAGAAAACATAATTGAAGTCTATGTTTTGTATTGTGCATATGGCATACTTGGGAGGGCTGGCTAGTTACTCCGAAAAAGTCAATTTTAGAGTAGTGTGGTTCTGGTGGTTTGGGGATGAAGTCAGTGGAGCTGATACACAGTATTTACAGACAAAACTTTCCTGGAGACAAAGAGTTTCAATTTCAGTTTTGTTAGTATACTTTTCTCTGAATATGGAATTAAAAGATACCCAGAGCTATTTCTTTGTTTTCATGAATGAACCATATTGGGATATGGGATACTGAAATATGTTTCATACTACATTTATTGAGTTTAACTCTAGTAAAAAGGAATGACTATTTCTCTTCTTGAAAAATTTCTTCAAGTACATGAGAATGAGATGAGAGCCAGCTTCTGAGTTCACAATCGTCAATAAATGATTCTAGAAATATGACAGATTACAATAATTTTTAGATTTATTTGAAGAGACATTTTCAGAGTTATGCAGTACCAAGGCTGAGGACTGTGCCAACACCCTGTGGAGAAACGTTTGTTTAGGAAGATGCCATGAGCAAACCAAATGTCTAAGAAACCCAGGAATTCAGCAGCTATTAAGACTGTTGTACCCATATGGAAATTGCTGAAAGCAGTAATAGCTTCTGTCAGATCTTTGTTGGTAGCCTCTGAAAATGATATATTGAAAGAAACAACCTCTGAGTCAAGAATCATCTCATTTGGGAGTTTCCGCTGTACTGAGGGCAAGTGCTGGGAACTGCTAACAGAAACATCTCTGCTGGAAGCCACGGATCTGCAGCAAACAGAGTCAATTGGAAGAAGACTTCATTGTCAGGTGTTTTAATCCTTTTTGACATCGCTTTGTGAGTTATTCATAACTTGGAGGGAGGGGAGAGTCAGTGGCTTATTTTCATATTATCTCACTGAGGAGGAAGAATAACAATTTCCAAAAAACTTGAAGGTCTAGAAACTATGTTGGCAGAGTCTAGCAATAGAAAGCTTGACTTTTAACCTCATCTCAAATACAGAATAGGACAACACTAGAGACAAATGTAGGACAGACATTTAATCAGTTTTTCTCCAATGCTACAGTCCCTCTTATTTGTCTTGGGTCGGACCATCAGAAAATTGCAGAAAAGATTGGAGATTATCGGGTTTCTAGGATCTTATCTACAAGATTTTAACCCTATTCTTTACCCCTGAGGCAGACATTTAAATTAAAATCTTTTCATCTGTAGGAATCTAAGAAAAAGTAGAACATCATTTCTGTTATCTACACCTAAAAACTCCACAACTTTCTTTGTCCTCAAATCTGCTCTTTGCTGCATTTCTTCAAAGTGCCCATCCCTCATGCTACATTCCTATGCACCTCTTCTTAGTGCAGAAAATATATCTTTATGATTCAGATGAACCTAAAGTAAAAGAAAGAACTTTATTTCTTCTTTTGCAATGATAAAGCAAGTCTTTGTCTTGGTGAAGCCCAAGGAAGAAAAGGGCTTCTCCCTCACATAAAAGGTCTCAGAAAAGAAAGCTTTGCATTACCTCCTATGGTATTGGTTTTCCACATTCACTTCTTTCTTTTTTATTAAATTTATTGGGGTTACATTGATTAATAGAATTATATAGATTTCAAGTATACAATTCAGTGATGCACCATATGTATATTGCATTGTGTGTTCACCACCCAAAGTCAAATTTCCTTCCATCACTGTATATTTGACCACCTTTATCTATCACTTCTCTTTTCTTAATTTGCAAGAGCCTTCAGCTTCTAAGGAGCTACCAAGCAACCTGGGACTAATTACCAACTAAATGTCAATGCCAATTTTTTCCTGTTCCCTTTTTCTCTTATTGGACCTGTGAGATTTAGGGACTATGGTATGTTCATCTTCTTTACTCATTGAAAGAATAATTGGAACTGTGCCAAAGCTAATGTTACTATAATGACTCCCTGGAGTTTTGAAAAGTATAAATATAAACCAGCATGTTGGAGCCATAACTAATAAGAGACAAAACAAAAGCTTTTTAGTGATACTTTGGGAAATGCTCAGAATCCACAGCAGAGGTAGCCAGAATAAAGTTGTTGACATTGAAATGTCAGTAGTAGAAAGAAATACAATAGAAATGGTTGTAGTTATATTAATTTTGAATCTCTTTTGATTAAAAGATTTTTGGATTTCACTGAATTCTAATAGCTGTGTGTTAGAGAACATAGGAAATAGTCTCTTTTGAGTTATTTAATATGAGAAATTGAGTGAAGATAGTGTTTAAATGTCCTAATAGAGAAGTGCCAGTCACCAATGACAATTTTAGAAATGTTCTAATTATCCTATGAGCTTTAGTCTACTTGAAAGGAGAGAATGTGAGGAGAGAAAGACACAAATATGAATGGTAGCTTGAAAAAGTAGAGAATAGTGTAGAGCTTAATGGGAAATAAAATAATAAAATAAAATAAAATAAAATAAAATAAAATAAAATAAAATAAAATAAAATAAAATAAAATAAAATAAAATAAAATAAAATAAAATAAAATAAAATAAAATAAAAATAAAATGGGTATCACCAACTGAACTGTAATAGGCACAGGGACGGCTTCAAGTAAGTGCCAAAAATCATACTCCCCAGAACTCATGGGACTGACTCCCATATCTGAAAGACTAATTCCTTTAGGAAGACTTCCATGTATAATTGAGAAAGGGCAGATACTTAAAACTTTTTGTCAAGAATGCCATTTGACATTTAGTTTATTCAACTTCCATTCTTGAATGTCACGTTAAACTATTCTCTGGTGACAATGGTATATTTAAAAAGTCTAATAAGCAATGAAGGACTGAAAAAAACTGAGTGTGTACCTGAGATGCCTTTCTTTACAGACCTTCTGATCTCTTTAGACTTCACTATCCTAATATTATGTGGACAAATTATCTACCGCATAAGCCTCAGAGATAGGAAATGAAGAAGTAAATAAACAATATTCTCCAGGGAAGATCCTGGTGGTGTTTGTTCTGCTAGCCATCAATTGATATGTAAAGTATTGTGAAGAGCTAGAGTAATAATAATAATTAATAAAGCAATAGCAGGGCATCCATAACTTTCAACTCCCCTCTATCAAGTCTGTCAAATATATTGTGTAATTAGGTGAAAGGATGAGCCAAAGTCAACAATAATATTGTCACAACATATGCACAAATAGAAGTTTGGTCTAAATATTAGTCCAGTCATCTTGTGAAAATAATGTTAATAGGGTTTAAAAGTAAAAAATAAAACCTTAGGCAGAGATATGCTTAAAATACATTCAAAATGAAACTGAATAAAAACTAATACCCATTTCCTGAAAATTAATATATATAGCGAAAGTTGACATTTATTGAAAGTTTATAATGTATAATGCTCTGCTAAATGCTTTAATTTTCCTAAGAAACTTGGGAGATGAAAAAAAACTGAAGCATAGAGAATTACACAGACAATAGGTGACAGAGCTAGGGTTACACAGAAAGCAATAGTAGGGCATCAGATATATTCAGAAAGTTTTCAGATATATTCACTCTTTAATTGCTATTCAAAGAAGTCAGTGTGAAAAAATTACCTAGACTTATACTTCTTAATCCCCTTCCCGCTTTACCATCCCCTCCAGCTTCCAATATGACAACCATAAAAATGCTCTCTGTGCCTATGAGCTTGTTTCTGTTGTTTACCTTGTTCTCTAGATTCCGCATATGGCATTTATATTTCTCTGTCTTACTCCAATCAGCACAATACCCTCTAAGTCCATCCAATAGTCATGGGGATATAGAGTATAGCATGGGGAATAGAGTCAGTAGTATTGAAATAACTATGTCAGATGGGTACTGGATTTATCAGGGTCATCACTTCGCAAGTTAAATAAATGTCTAATCACAGTGTTATGCACCTGAAATTAATATAATATTGTATGTAAACTATAATTGAAAAAAAAAAAAGAACTTTATTTATTTATTTAGTAAATTTTTTAGGCGAAGCAACCCTTGGTTGACCTCACAGATTGCAAGGGCCTTGTCAGTTTACAATCCCTTAATTTTTTTTTTTTTTTTATGTCTTCAGCACCTGGTCTTCCGAGGTGGTCACCCACCCAAGTACTAACAGGGCCCGACCCTGCTTAGCTTCCGAGATCAGAGAGGATTGGAAAAATTTTAAAACTGCTAAAAAATTATTTAAACTTAAAAACTATAAGAGATGCAGAAATGCCACTGAAAACAGATATAATTTGAGTTTTTCGAAACAATTGAATAAATTGATATGATCGATAGAGCATTTCTTATTGGTATTAGTTTTCCCCCTTTTCCTATTTAATGTTCCTCAATCTATAGTGGGACTGACTATGCACCTTTTAGGGTAAACAACCTATTTCTTCATTCCTATTTTTGTAGGTCAATCTCAGAGATCTAGTCAACTAAGCTAATTTCTCTGTGACAGAGTTCATGCTGCTGGGATTCTCCAAACTTAGAGCAATCCAGACCATTTTCTTTGCTATTTTTCTCTGCTTATATCTGATTATCCTGAATGGAAACATCACTATTGTCACTGTCATCTACCTAAATAGTAGCCTCCACATATCAACTTCTTCCTGGGAATACTGTCCACCTCTGAGACATGCTACACTTTCATTATCCTGCCCAAGATGTTCATCAATCTGCTGTCTCTGCTAAGAACAATTTCATGTATTAACTGTGCCATTACTATGTTCTCCTTCCTTGGTTTTGCTGTCACTAATTGCATGCTACTGGGGTCATGGGTTATGACCACTATGTTGCCATTTGTCATCCACTTCAGTATACTATCCTTATGAGCTGGCAGGTATGTAGACAACTGGCAGCCATTTGTGCTGTGGTTCATTGTATTTTCTAATTGACGGGCTCCCTCTTAGGCTTTTGAACTCCCTTTCTATGGCCCCAAGAAGATCAACCACTATTTCTGTGACATTCCACCAGTTAACCAACTTGCCTGTACTGATACCTATATCATCAGTGAACTGGCTATCTTCATTGGTAGAGTTCTAGCACTCATAGTTCCCCTGATTTTCATTTGCATCTTTTACATTTTTATTGTTCAACTATCCTGTAGGATCCCATCAACTGAAGGCAAACAAAAAGCCTTCTCCACTTGTGCCTCCTATCTAACTTTAGTTTCTGTCCACTATGGCTGTGCTTCTTTTTTGCCTCCTTTGACGGTCATCCAAATAAATATTCATCCAGCAAGGATAGACTTGTGACAGTGACCTACAGTTGTGACTCCGTTGTTAAATCCCATGGAATATAGCCTCAGGAACAAAGATGTTCAGATAGCCCTTAGGAAAATGATTACTAGGGGAGGATTTCATCTTAAGGCTCTATAATGAGAATACTTCATATCAATGAAAATATCCTTTCTGAGGACATAGGGAAAAATATAATGTTGATGATACCGTTGTCTTTTATTTATATAGCACTTTATAGCCTCATAGTGCAAGTTTCTCCATAGTATTATTTTGATGAGTTTTGTTGGAGTGCAGCTTTAAACTTGGGTTAATTGTTAGTCAGGTCTAAGTATCAAATACTCTTAAACTTGTACAAATAGTTATTTTGATTTTTTTAAATGCTTAATTAAGAATGATTTCAATCTTTTCCATGAAGAATAAGTAACCTACTGTTAGTGGTAATTCAGTATAAAAGGTTCAGCTATCAAAAATTCTTGTTGATTTAGAAATATCTTAGCAGGGCTCTTTTAAAAAATGGGGAAAATTAAATAAATCTAATTAAGAATTATTAATATAACCATGAGCTACTAGTGTTGGAAAGGACCCTGGCTGTCATTGACAATTATTGAGTCATTGCAAGAGACTCACCTGCAATATTATAGCCTCTAACTGACTGCTAAATAGAAAGACATATGATTGTTAAATATCTCTAAGTATTCTAAGGTTTACCTTTAGATATTTTTCTCCTTTTGGTTCTATTTATTGTCTCTGGAGATGAATAGCTTATATCTCATATTTGACTTACAGCAGCAATTCAAATATTTGAAGATGGATAATGTATATTTTTCTTAAAACACCTTTAATCCAGCTGATGACTTCTTTGATCTTTATGACATATCAGAGTTCACAAATCCTTCAAAATCCTGGTCATCTTTGATATAGTCCCATTTATCTACTTTTGCTATTACCTCCCTTCACCTTGAGGTCAAATTCATAAAGTCCTCTCTAAAACCAAGGTCCATGAGTTTAGTACCTATGTTTTCTTCTATGAAATTTATTGTTTCAGGCCTTTTTTTTTTTTTTTTAGGTTTTTGATTATTTTGAGTTCATTTTGCTTTATGGTGACAGATAGCAATCTAGTTTCATTCCTTTGCATGTGGCTTTCCAATTTTTCCAGTACTATTTATTGAAGAGACTTTCTTTTCTCCATTGTCTGTTTTTGGCTTCTTTGTTGAAAATTATTTGCCATATGTATGTGGGCTTATTTCCGGGCTCTCAGTTCTGTCTCATTGGTCTGTGTGTCTGTTTTTCTGCCAATACCATGTTGTTTTGATTTATTGTCCCTTTGTAATATAATTTGAAGTCAGACAATGTGATACCTTTGGCTGTGTTCCTTTTTCTCAGAATCGCTTTGGCTATTTTAGACTTTTGTGAGTTCATACAAATCTGATAAATTTTTGTTCTATTTCTTTAAAAAATGCCATTGGATTTTTGATGGGGATTGCATTAAATCTGTATGTTGTTTTGGGTAATATGGCCATTTTAACTATGTTGATTATTCCAATTGATCAACAGAATATCTTTTCACTTCTTTATGTCTTCAATTTCTTTTAATGATGTCATAGTTTTTAATGTGTAGGTCCTTTACATCCTTTGTTAAGTTTATTTCTAGGTATTTTATATCAACATAAAAAGCTTTTGAACAGAAAAGAAACCACCAATAAAACAAAGAGGCAATCGAGTAAATAAGAGAAGATATTTACAAACAATATCTTCAATAAGGAGCTAATATCCAAAATATATAATGAACTCATACAACTCAACAATAAATAAAACAATCTAATTAAAAAATGGGCAGAGGAACTGAATAGACACTTCTCCCAATAAGATGCAAATGGCCAAGAGACATGTGAAAAGATGCTCAACTTTCCTAGCAATATGGCAAATGCAAATCAAAATCACAATGAAATACCACCTCACATCTGTTAGAATGACTAACATCAAAAGGACAAGTAATAACAAGTGTTCCAGAGGTTGTAGGAAGAAAGAAACCCTTATACACATGAAACCCTCATTTACATGAATGTAAATTAGTATAGCCACTATGTAAAACAGTATGGAGGTTCCTAAAAAATTAAAACTAGAATTACCATGTGACCCAGAAAACTCTCTTCTGGATATCTAGACCCCAAATTTGAAAAAAAAATACTTGTAAAAATGTATGCACCTCGATGTTCACTGAAGCATTATTCATGGTGGCCAATATATGGAAAAAACTGAAGTGTCCTCCGATAGATGATTGAATAAAGAAAATGTGGTATATCTATACAATGGAATACTACTCAGTCATAAGAAAAGATGGAATAGTGTCATTTGTGAAAACAGAAATGGATCTTGAGAATATGCTAAACAAAATAAGTCAGATGGAAAGATTTGAGAACCATATAATTTCACTTGCATGTGGGGCATAAAACTGAAAACAAATGAACAAGTGTAACAAACAAAAACTCATAGACACATATAACAGTTTAGTGGTTACCAGAAGAAAAGGTGTGGAGGGGTTGGTATGGGTAAATGGAGTCAAATGCATTGTGATGGAAGATTTGACTTTGAGTGGTGAACACATCATGCAATATATATGAGATGTATTTTTGAATTGTACACTTGAAACTTATGTGATTTTATTAATCAATATCATCTCCAATAAATTTAAAAATAATAAAAAATCCTAGCCATCTTTCTGAATTATTCTCAAGATATTTTTTGTCTTGTGAAGTATTCTTCAAATAAGTTACCAGGGAATGGTGCAACATTCCAGGTGATTTAGGATGATTATCTTCCTTGTTTTTGAAGTCAATTTCATGTTAATACAGCCTAAGTTTCTTTGCTGTCACTTCCTTATGAGCTCTATTACTTGTGTCACTTCTCTGACTCCTATGCCTTCTAGACTAAAGGATTCTGTTTTATATAAGCCTATTTTGATTGGTTTAGTTTAGTTCTATTATTCTTTAAGGCGATCTCCTATTTAGTATTTGTTCCCTTAAATCTTTACCTTTGACATGAGACCAGTACATCAGCTCTTTTTGTATCTCATTTATAATATCCAGCCTATTGATTGTCTTTCTTATAACTCCATTCTGTTAGTTTTTTACTTCTTCTAGGCTTGAATGATAAACAGTATATGTATTATGTAAAAACACAATTCATAGTGGCTACATGAATTCTAATACTTATTTATACTCAATAGGAAAAGTACTATGCTTAAATATCAATGCCTTCCAAGGCCTTGTTTGTGAGAGTGATGGTAATATAGTCAGATGTTTTCCATTTTTGTCTTAGATGCTTCACTTAATAAAATCACTTAGCCAATAAATTTTTGAAATCCACACACTTGACTTCTGCTCCATTGCATCAAGAAAATTATAAAATACATGCTCTTCACCAACATCTGTGAGTCCTAAAAATTAATAAACCGCTCATTTTAAAAGTACATTCTTGGAAAGAATGTAAGCATGATGAGTAAAGTAAAACAAATTAATTTATGATGCTATACAAATGCCCTGTATTACAACAGGATCTAGGCAATTTTACAACAATCAGAATGGTGAAAGCAGGAGCTTATGGGAGAACTGGACATTACTTTATAACATGGAATTAGAGAATCTTTTGAGGTGTTTGAAAGGTCTCCTCTATTGCATGTGCCACTTAGATATTCAGAGACATATGCTATAGTTTTGTTCTCTGTCCAGTCTCTCATGTCTCCTAACATACCTCTTATGAGTCACTTTTGTGACAATGATACCCCTATAACAGTGATGCTATTTATAGCTATTCTTAAAGCTTATGTTCTATTGATCAATGCTTTCCTTTTTCCTTCATTTTAACAGAAACCCACTATGATGAAATTGAGCAGAAAAAGGTACAGAGAGAGATGTTACCCAAATCCAGAGATTGTTCTGAAGATGGTCTCTTCCCTAAAACACTCTTCTCTCCCTCAGCAGAGAAAATATTTTTTCTGATTCTACGGTCAAAAAGTCAAGCCATCCCTTTTGATTATTACTATCCCCAGGATTTCATTATAAACATTTATCCTTTTAAAATAATAATTAATGTAATATAAGAGGAGATAAATGGTGTATGGAAAGGCTCTAACTTACAAACTAGCAATTTAAACTATTATTTCTTTTTAGCAATTGAATGCTACTAGAGAAAACTGTATAATGAATTAGATTATTATAAAAATAATAATTAACAACCTCTATGGAAACTCAAAACTATTAAGTAAATATTTGCTACAAATTTTAATACAAATTAACCTATTTTATACAGAAGCAATTGCACATATGTTCACTTCTACTTAAAACAATTAGCTGCTATCCCCTTCATAATCTTCTTTCACTTTCCAAGCACAATGCTTATCTGATGATACAGTATCATATTCAGAGAAAAACATAGATATTAAACTGAAACTCCCCTTTTCTTTGTCACTGAATTTACAAATGTACTTGCACCACAATTATTATATTTTTTCTCCTGTTATAGTAGTAGTCCTCTTTAGCTTTCTTAAATATCATTTCCCTTTCATAGTCTCTGCATTTTGCCTTTTTGTTATTTATTAGTGCTTCCTTGTCCCTCTCCATGTAACCAAATGTGTGTGTGTATGTATGTGTGTATTCTCCTACACCATGTATTGAGGATCCAACTTTCTGTGAATATACAAAAAGAATGAGTGTGTCTCCATTTTATCAGATAGGACACTTTTAGGCTTGTTATACCAAACCACTCGTACTCTCCAACATGTAGATCTGAAAAATGTTGGAGCAGCTTCAAAGGAACTCAGATATTTGATTCTTGTGATTTGTGAGGATATTGTTATATGTGGGAAAAAGCAGCCTTAGTATACATATTGGAAAATTAAGGAGTGGGGGAAATCAACTAATATCAATTTAATAAATTAAAACCATTTGTCAGAGTCTATCAGTTATTTACTCTTTCTTCAACTATTTACTTAGCACCTGTTGCAACAGATGATACAAGGTGAAAGAAATATATTTCTACTTTCAAAGTATTGAATCTACTACTTCTCCAAACTCCTCACATAGGTTCTTTTTTTTATTAAATAAAAGATGCTGAAAGTTATATTTGTATACACTGTAAATAATATTCCTGTTTTCTTTTTATTTGGTTCACTTTCCTACACTTTTTAAAATTAAAATATTATACATATTTATATATTTAAGTTTATGGATATTAATAAGGTAAATAACTTCTGTTCCTAGTAAGATGGATCAATAGAAATTGGACTTGGACTTGAACCCCTACTTTGAAAAAATAAACACTGGAAAAATTATACAAAACAAGTTTTCAGACCTTGGACAACAGGCAGTACAAGAAGTGGTCCCTGAGAGAAGAGACACAATTTCTCCATCTTATGACCCGGAAACAGTGTTCATAGTGCAAAACAGAAATATGGACCCCAAAAACAAATCCCAAGAGGACCCCAACTTTTAGTTTTAAAAAAGTATTAAAAGTGAGAACGAGGGTTGAGAGCCCTTACCATCCCCCCTCAAAAAAAGTTTTCCCTGACTGACTTCAGCTGGAAACAGATTATGCAAATAGTTATGCCTTAGTATATCCTGTTGAAGATTTTAGAAAGTTCACAAAACACAAATACAAGGCATCATCCTGTTGATGTGAGACAAAGAAGTTTTAAATATTTAAGAACTAAATGTTAGAAGTGCAATTATTAAAATTTTAGGCAGAAATGGTATCCAGAGCGTCAGGCATTTTACTGAGTTTTTGGGACAGAGATTGGAGTTTAGGGATAATGAAGGGGCTATTTTCAAGTTAGAGAACTAGAGAGGAATTAGCAAATAGAGAGAACTCCAAATGTCTGCAATGAGGTCCCATCAAGTCATTGGCAGATTACTGATTCGCGCACCTCTGAGAAGAAATTACCTGTTACAGAGGGTGTGGAAAGAACTACTGGAAGCAATAAACCCAACAGTTCTTAGAGCTAACACAGGGAAAGTTAATATTCTCAGTGGCATTAGTGAAAAGACTTAGTAGTGGGAATAAATCAGCACTACCTTAAAGGCTGCTCTTTAAAAACTTAAAGAAGGTTTGAAAGAACTCAACTGATTTTACATGAAACAACATCACAACAGAACAAAATACAGTCAATTAATGAATATAACAAGATCCAGTAAAAATCTTAAAATCTACATTTTCGACATCTAATTAGAAGATACTAGACATGTAAAGATGCAGGAGAAATATGTTCCATGAGCAGGAAAAATCTATTCAATAGAAACAGATCCAAAACCGAGAGAGATGAGAGAATTAGTGGTAAATAACATTAAAATGACCATTATAAATATATTCTATGTAATCAATAAGATGGAGAAAAACGTGAGCATGACAACATAAATGAACAACGTAAGAAGACCCAACTATACATATACACAATCCGATGAATGTATATACCATCTGAGATGAAAAATATACTGGAAAGGACAAGATGGTTTTATTGTCAAGTAGACAGCAAGGAATGCTTGAGAAGTTAGATGTCCTATGTGGTAATATTGTCAGAGGAACAAAAGTGGGATATATAATTCAACTTTATAATGAGAGTAAGAAGTTACTGCATTTGGGTCTAGAAATGTTTGAATTACTTGAGAGCAATAAACAGCCTTCATGTTTTTTCTGCATCTATTGAGATTATCATGTGTTTTTGTCTTTTATTCTATTAATACAGTGTATGTATTACATTGATTGATTTTTATATGTTGAAGCAATTTTGCATTCATTTATTTAAATACACATGGTCATGGTATATAATACTTTTTATATGTTGTTGCATTTGATTTGCTAATATCGAGGGGTTTGTGTCTGTATGCACAAAAAATTACTTTATGGTTTCCTTTTCATGTCTTTTTTCTGGTTTTGATATTAGGATAATACTGGCCTCATATAATGTGTTGAAAAGTATTTTCCCCATTTCCTTTTTCGGCAAGTTTGTGAAGGTTTGATACAAATTCTCTGAACATTTGATAGAATTCACAGGAAGAATTCTGGGTCTGGTCTTTTCTTTGTGGGTAGTTTTTAAATTACTAATTTAATTTTTTTTTTGGTTATATGTCTATTTATATTTTCTATTTCTTCTGATCCCATTTCAGTATTTTGTATCTTTCTAGGAATCAGTTTAATTTACAATAGGTTATCTAATTGCTGAGATAAAAATGTCCATATTGTTACCTTTTTTCCAGTTTTATAGAAATATAATAGACAATTAGTTGCTCACATTTACATTGTACAATTCACTAATTTTTTTCAACTATAGTTGGCATACAATATTATTTTCAGTTGCACAGCATAGCTATTAGAGATATATATAACTCGTAAAGTGATCACCCCACTAAATCTAGTGTCCCTCTTCCCCCTCACAAATTATTTCAACATTGTTAACTATTTTCCTTATGCTACACTTTATATCTCCATGTCTATTTTGTAACTATCCATTTGTACTTATTAATGCCTTTGCCGTTTTTCACCATCTCCCCCAAATCCCTTTCTGTCTAGCAACCCTCAGAATATTCTCTGCACTTATGAGTTTGTTTCCATTTTTATTGTTTTTGTTTATTTTGTTCTTTAGATTCTACATATGTGGGAAATCATGTGGTATTTGTCTTTATCTGACTTACTTCATTCAATGTAATACCCTCTAAGTTCATTAAGGCAATATCTTTTTCCATCCCTTTCCTTTTAGTCTGTGTGTCTTTTAAACTGAAGTGAATCTCTTGTAGGCAGCATATGTAGGGGGCTTGTTTTCTTATCCATTCGTCTTCACTATCTTTTGGTTGGAGCACTTAATTTTTTTCCATTTGAAGTACTTGATAAATATGTAGCTATTACCATTCTTTACGTTTTTGATACATGGTTTTTCTTCTTAATAAAAGCTCCTTTAACAATTCCTGTAATACTGGCTTGATGTTGATGAATTCCTTTAGCTTAATTTTGTCTGGAAAAATCTTTATGTGTCCTTTGACTCTAAATGACAGCTTTTCAGGGTAAATTATTCTTGGTTGTATATCCTGGATTATCAACACTTTGAATATTTTGTGCTAAGGCCTTTTGTCCTATAAAGTTTCTTATGAGAAATTGACTACCAGTCTTATGGGAGCTCTCTTGTAGGTAAATAATTACTTTTCTCTTGTTGCTTTTAAAATTCTCTCTTTTTTAATTAAACTTTGGCATTTTAATTATGATGTGTCTTGGTGTGGGTTCATTTTTGGGGAGACTTTCTGAGCCTTCTCTTGTTGTATGTCTATTTCTTTAGATTAGGGGGGATTTCCATAATTATTTATTCAAATAGCTTTTGACTTCTTGTTCTCTCTCTTCTCCTTCAGGTACCCCAATGACGCAAATCTTTTTACATTTAATTTTGTTACATAAGCTTCCTAAATGATTATTATAGTCTTGGCTTCTTTATTCTTTCCATTCTGATTGGATGTCCGTGATGTCCCCACTCTCTACATCAGTGGTTCAATCCTCTTCTTCATCCACTCTCTTGATTACCTCTAATATACTCTTCTTCTCAGATAATATATTCTTCATTTCTGATTGGTTCCTTTTTATAATTTCCATTTCAATTTTTATGTCTTTTATCTCATTGTTAAAGTCCTTACTGAGTTCATCTACACTTTTGCTATGATCATTAAATATCTTTATAACCAGTGTTTCAAACTCTGCATCTGTTAGATTGCTTGACTCCATTATTTCTGAATCTCTGTTCTGTTCTCTTATATGGTTTCTGCTTCTTTATCTTTCCAATTTGGCTTCCTTCCCGTGTCTGTTTCTATGTACTAAGCAAAGCTCCTAAGTCTCCCAGTCTTATTAGCATGGCTATGTGTAGTAGGTGTCCAGTGGCACAGTCCTGAGAGGGGTTCAGCTGCAGGCTAAGTTTAGCCTTAGCCTGTGTCCCTCTGGGGCCACCTGTTAAGAATCAGCAAATGCTCCACAGATGCTGTGTTTACAGTTGCCTCAAGAGGCCATGCCAGAAACAGAGGCCAGCCGCCATCAGTGTGGGTCTTGGAGCTGCTCAGCAAGGAGCCCTGGACTCGCCAAGGGTACAACTGGATGTGGCCGTGAGTAGGGGGAGGCAAAGTTTCAGGAAATCCTCTGGGCAGAGCAACCTCTGTTACTCAATTTGGTGACATCTCAGCTATGGTGGTGTTGCGTCCACACACTGGGATGGGGGAGAGCTCAACAGAGAAACAATGGATACCACCAGCACTTCTGCCTAGAAGAAAGCCCCATCTCTGGCTCTCACTCCATCAACTCAGTGTCTCCCTGTAAGTCCCTGGTGCACCTCGATCAGTCAACTTGGTGCTGGTGCTCAGACGAGTGAGTTCATCACAGCGAAAGTCCACTCGCAGACATGGCCCCTTTAAGAGGCAACTGCAGGTGACCCACTCAACTCTTTGGGACCAACAGCTTTGCATCTTAACTTCCTTCTACCTCCTAACATTGAAGAGTGATATCTTATTTCTCTCCCTAGTTGTAGGGCTTCGGTTCATCTAGACCCCAAGCACTCTGCTTGCTGTTTGCTCCATATTTCCATCACAACTTTGATTTGTTTGCAAGAGGGATAAACAAAGCCTCTATCATCTATGCGATTTTGCCTGGGCTCTTCCATAATTCTACTTTTTAATCTTTTTTATTTCTGTATACCAATAGTAATTTTCACTTTTTCTTTTCTGATTTTAGTATTTTGAGATTTTCTCTTTTTTTACTTGGCAAGTGTAGTTAAAGACTAGCCAATTTTGTAGATCCTCTCAAAGAACCAACTTCTAGATTTGTCAATTTTCTCTGTTGTGTCTAGTCTTTATATCTGATTTAATTTCTTCTCTAATCTTTAGTATTTTTCTTCTTTTTATAATTTAAATGTTTATATTTATTTAACTGTTTATTTTTGTAATTCAACAGTAAGTCGTGTGTGTGTATGTATAGATAGATAGATAGATAGATAGATAGATAGATAGATAGATAGATAGACAGATACATACATACATACATATATACATACATACATACATACATACATAGCATTGTGTGTTTAACCTTTAGTATATTGTAGCCCTTCTAAAGACAAATTCTCTCAATTTTTATTAATCTATAAATAAATTTCTTTGTTTTGAAAGTTAACTGAAGAATAAACAAGACAATTTTTTTGTTTAAAGAATTTTCTTTTCAAAACGTAAATATTTTTTATATTTTAATTTTCTTAAATTATAGTTGATGTAAAATATATTAGTTTCAGAAGTACAACACAGTGATTAGGCATTTATATAACTTATGATCAACCCATAATTCCAGTACCCATCAAACACTATACATAATTATTACAATACTCCTGACTGTATTCCTCATGCTATACTCTACAGCCCCATGACTATTTTTTAACTACTAATTTGTAACTCTTAATCCCCTTCTCATATTCCTCCCCCGAAATCTCACAGCCTTCAAAATGCTCTCTGTATCTATGATCTTGGTTCTGTTGTTTGTTTACCTTGTTCTTTACATTCCACATATGACATTTGTCTTTCTGTCTGACTTACTTCACTGAACACAATACCCTCTAGGTCCATCGATGTTATTGCAGATGGGAAGATTTTGTTTTTTTATGACTGAGTAATATTTTATTGTATAATTGTGTGTGTGTGTGTGTGTGTGTGTGTGTGTGTGTGTGTGTACCACATCTTCTTTAAGCATTTACTCATTGACAGACACCCAGGGTGCCTCCATATCTTGGCCACTGTGAATAGTGCTGCAATGAATACATGAATTCTAATGTTCCTTCAAAGTAATGTTTTGAGTTTCTTTAATTAAATACCCAGAGTGGAATAACTGGATCCTTCTTTATCTCTTGTTATAGCCTTTGTTTGAAAGTATTGCTGCCCCAAATTTACATTTGTTTACATTCTCATGAAACATCTCTTTTAATCCCTTTACTTTCAGTTTTTGTGTGTCTTTTGATCTGGTGAGTCTCTTGTAGGCAACTTATGTAACGACCTTATTTTCTTATCTATTTGTCCACCCTATCTTAAACCACTTAATCCATTGATATTTAAAGTAATTGTCGCTAGATATGCAATTATTGCCATTTTATTATTCACATTTTTATCATTTTTTTCTTCTTCTTAAAGAAGTCCCTCTAACATTTCCTATAATACTGGCTTGGTAATGATGAACTCTCTTAGTTTTTTCTTGTCTGGAATCTTTATCTGTCCTTTGATTCTAATAATGTTTAGCTGGATAGAGTATTCTTGGTTGTAGTCCTTGCTTTTCATCACTTTGAATATTTCTGGCCAATCCCTTCTGGCCTGCAAAGTTTCTGTTGAGAAATCAGCTGACAGTTTTGTGGGAGCTCCTTGTCAGTAACTAACTACCTTTCTCTTGCTGCTTTTAATATTCCCAGTTTGTCTTTAACCTTTGGCATTTTAATGATAATGTGTCTTGGTGTGGACCTTGTTGGATTCTCCTGCCTAGGACTCTGCCCATCCTGGGCTTGTGTGTCTATTTCATTCACCAGGTTAGGGAAGTTTTCAGTCATTATTTCTTGAAATACATTTTCAATTTCTTGCTTTCTCTCTACTTCTTCTGGTATGCCCATGATGTGAATGTTGGTATACTTAATGTTGTATCGAAGGTCTCTTAAACTATCCTCAATCTGTGTGTTCTTTTCTTTTCTTGTTGCTGTTCTGATTAAGTATTTTCTGCTACCATATCTTCTAAATTACTGATTCAATTATCTGCTTCATCTAATCTACTGTTAGTTCCTCTTAAGATATTCTTCCTTTCAGTTCTTATATTCTTCATTTCTGACTCTTTTTTTATGTTTTCTATCTCCACTTTTATGTTTTCTATCTCTTTGTTAAAGTTCTCATTGAGTTCATCTACTCTTTCCATAAGTTTATTGAGCATCCTTATAACCAGTGTTTTGAACTCTGCTCTGGTAGATTGCTTGTCTCCATATTGTATAGTTCTTTTTCTGGAGCTTTTTTCTATTCTTTCATTTGGGATTTTTTTTTTTTTGTCTCTCCATTTTGTCTGCCTTTCTGTGTTTGTTTCTATGTATTAGGTAGGGCTGCTATGTCTCCTGGTCTTCGTAGAGTGGCCTTATGGAGTAGGTGTGCTCTGGGTTCTACTGGCACAGTCTTCCTTGGTCACTTGAAATGGGTACTCCACGTATGTCCCTTGTGTGGACTGTGTGAGTGTGTGCCTTCCTGTCATAGTCAAACCGTGTTTACTGTTTGCTTGTCAATGAAAGAGACTGATCCTGGGGCCAATTGGTTGTGATGACTAGCCATGGCCAATGGAGGAGCTCTTGCACAAGCGCTGATTTGCTTTATCAGGGCTCTGATGCCTTCTCTGTTTGCTCTTTGGATGTGTTGTCCTCAGATGTGATCTCAGGTGTTACTCAGGCTCAAACCAAAGCCAGCCACTGGAAGGGCAAGTTGAGGCCTCCTGGGAAAGGCCCTGCCATAGGCCAAGCCCATCTTCATCCCATGACCTGCCGGGGCCACATGGCATGAGCCACCAGACAACCCACAGATGGCTGCCACCCATACTGAGTTTGGAAGTGCCTTTAGAAGCTAAGCCACAACCTGAGGCCAGCTGTTAATAATGCCAGGCTTAGGGCTGCTCAGCAAGAGCTACAGGCATGCCATGTCAAGATGTAACTTTTTTGGTTTTGTAAAGCTTTAAAAGATTTTAAGAAATTCTGCAGCATGACTCAAGACAGCCTGCTTATGGAAAAGCCACTGGAAACAGCTTGGTGGGCCTGCATGTTGGGAGGGATGGGGTCTCAATGAATCACAAGGGCAGGGTGACTGGTATTAGCAACACTGATGGAGACTCAGATATGGTGCCTTCTTATGTCTGCAAGCTGGGCAAGGGAATGTTAAATAAAAGTAAATACCCTTTGCCAGCACTTTGGTCTGGGGGAAAACTCCCCTTTAGCCTTTGCCCTGAAGCCAGACAACTCAGTTCCTCTCCATGTTTTCCCAGCACCTTTGGAGCTGCTTCTAGAGCTCAGAGTGTAGTCTATCAGCAAGCAAGCCCATGTGTGGGTTTCTTAAGAGGAAAGTCTGCAACTCCCTCAACCCTCTGTCTAACTTAGCCACAACCTTCGCTGGTTTTTATAGCCAGAAGTTGTGGAGACTTCTCTTCCTGGCACTGGAAACTGGGCTGGGAAGTCCAGTGTGGGTCCAGGACCTCTTGCTTCTCTGGGGGGATTTTTGCAATTGAGATGTCCCTCCTGATTTTTAACTGCCACATACAGGTATGGGACTAGTTCATTCCATGTCTCTGCTTCTCTTACCAGTTTCGGGGGGGGGCTTTTTTGTGTGTCCTCAGTTGTAGGAATTCTGCGACTTCAGGCAGCCCCTCATGATGACTAGTCTGTAGTTTAATTGTTATATCGATGTGATTGTAAAAGGAGGCGGGCACAGCATTTACTTACTCTGTCATCTTTACCATAAGCCTCTTTTCATCACTTTGTATATGTCATCCAACTGCTGTCTAACTTGCAGGAGGAATCAGAAGTTAATCTGATTGAGGATCCATTGTATATAATGAGTCCCTTCTTCTTGATTTTAAGGTATTGTCTATGGTTCTCAACAGTTTGATTGTCATGTGTCTATATATGGACCTTTTGAGTTTATTTTACTTGGAGTTTGCTTAGCTTCTTGGATATATAGACTTTTATCTTTCATCAGATTTGGAAATCTTTTGACTATATTTCTTCAAATAGTCTTTCTCTTCTTTCTCTCTCTCTTCTCCTCCTAAGATGCCCATTATGCATATATTAGTATTTTTGACCCATGGGTCTCTAGAGCAATGTTCTTGTTTTATTTATTTATTTTTCCTCCCTATTCCTCAAAATGGATAATCTCAACTGGCCTATCTTTAAATTTATCGATTCCTTCTTCTGCCACCTCAAATATTTGAGTCTCTAGTAAATTTTTTATTTCAGCTATTAATTAGACTTTTTACCCACAGAATTTCTATTTATTTCTTTTAAAAAATAATTTCTATGTCATTATGGATATTCTATAAATGGTGAGCCATATTCTTGTGTAGGCCATACTTTTCTGTTTCTTATATTCACATTTCTCATACTTGTTGAAAAATAGATATTTTAAATGTGGCAACTAGACATTTCATCCTTCCCTCCAGAGTTTGTTGTTGTTATTTCTCCTGTTTATTTATTTAGTGGCTTTTCTGGACTAATTCTGAAAAGTCTGTATTTTTTGTTTGGCCACTGAAGTCTCTGCTCTATTAGCTTAGTGTTTAGTTAATTACTGAATAGATATTTTCTTAATCGTCTTAAACTAATAAGTCTCTCAGTCTCTGCCAAGGAGTTCTCTGAAAGGGCTATGGCACTCTTTTCACACTCGGGGAAGTTTTCACAACTCTGCTTTAGCTTTTATTCCTTGCTTGTGTAGATTTTTTAAGTATGTTAAATGTAAAAGATTAAGGCCTTCTCAGGTCTTTCCTGAGCATACACATAGCCCTGCATATTCTGTATATATTTTTAGATTCTTAGGGTCTATGCTCTTTATGGATATCCAAGTTTGAAAATTTTCCTTTAAAATTTTTTGGTCAGCTTTTTATTTGCCCCACCTGATATTGTTATCTTAGGTATCTATATGTTAAACAGTTATTATTGGCTGTTTTGTTTTCAATTATTGCTCTAGGAAAAATGACTTCATTATGAGCAAGCTTTGAGTCAGGTTAAATACAAACATGCCCAGAGAGCAGAGTTTTCCAGGGAACAGTGGACAGGTTAAATAGGACACATTTCTGAGGACAGGGATTTGGTAGAGCTCTAAATCATTCTACCATCTTTAGTGGTTAATTAGATGCTGGTACTCACAGCTATATTTATTGTTAGGCGGTTGGTGTTTAAAACTGTTGTAGAACTTGAGAGAGAGTTAGGAATATGGCAAATTAAAATACCTCAGAGCCCACTTTTCTTAGAAAGATTCAGTTATTTTTCTTGGATGAATATTCCTTTTATCTTTGCCACCCTTTGGTGAACTTACATAGTTCTGAAAAAGTAGATTTTGAAAAGTTTTGCAAGTGTTCCCATTGCTTTTATGGAGGAATTGACTTTTGGAGAGCCTTAATCCATTATTCAAGTAGTGAATTGGCCCACAAGCTCTCTTTAAATAGACAATGACTATATATTTTTTTATTCAATTCAGAAAGGTGAATGGGAGAATCTAGAAGATAACTGGAAATCCCTGTCTGAACATCCGTTCCCATACCAGTCTTCGGGGATTCTACCATTGGGCCTAATGCTTCTGGAGCATACCCCTAGAAAGCTAGGAAAGGCTGACTGAATGTGCAATGGCTCTAGCCAAGCATGTTTTTACTGTAAAATATCTAAAGAAGCACAAGTTACCACCTCTATTATTTTGTCTTCTGGTATCTATTTTCCTCTTGGAAATCTGACTGGGCTACATATCAGCATGCATCATTAGCTATGTGGATGATGCCTGGACTCCTTGAAGTCTATGACAAGTTTGATAGATTGTGATCTCCTAATTGTAACCTTTATAATTAGATGGTGGGAATGTGAAATAGGGCAGTTGCAGTGGAAAACCATTTCATGGTTCCTCAAAATGTTAAACATAGAAATGCTTTGTGATCCAGCAACTTCACTCCTAGGTATATATACAATAAAATTAAAGCAAGCGTTTCAACAAAAACTTGTATACAAATGTTTATAACAGCACTATTTCCAAAAAGGTGAAAACAACCCAAATGTCTATCAATTGATGAACGGATAAAGCAAATGTGGTATATCTCTAAAACAGAGTATTGTACAGCCATATAAAGGAATAAATACTGATACATGTTACTATATGGGTGAATCTTGAAGATATTATGCTAAGTGAAGAAAGCCAGACAGAAAAGACCACTTAGTGTATGATTCTTTATATACGAAATATCCAGAACAGGCAAATCCAATAGAAACAGAAAACAGATTAGTGATAGCCAGGGGTTGAGAGGAGACAGGCAATGGGAAATGACTGATTAATGGGTTTCCTTTTGGGGTAATAAAGATTGCCTGAAACTAGATAATGGTAACAGTCGCATGGCATTGTGAATGTGCTAAATGACATTGTACTAACTTATACACTTTAAAATGGTTAAAACAATAAATTTTCACATTATGTGTATTTAACCACAATAAAAAAAATGGGTTGTGATGTATTGGGGATCAGGACTATGCATCAAATATATATATATATATGAAGTTTATCATAATTCCTAGAAGAGTGTCTGACTAGAGATCCTCAATAAATTTATTTAATGAGCGAATTATGGTATACTAGTTTCTTAATGTCTTCAGTCTTAAGGATATACTGAAGATCTGGCCATCTGTAATTGAGTTCTGGTTCTTTCACTTAACTTAGTTATTATTATTGTTATTAACTTATATCCAAGCATTATTATCAACTGTTGAATGTATGTGCTAAAAAATCTTTACAAGTGGTTAGGAAAAAAATGTGTGTATAAAAGCAAGGTCAAATTATTGTGGAACATGAAAAGGAGAGTATTTTATTCCAAAGTCTCTTTTTTAACCAACAACTGACAGGAAGCCAAAAGACTAGTTGGGACATCTGAAGGTGTATAATAATGCTGGTTGATTGGGTGTAAAAGTTAAATTTGGGGGTTTGGTAATAGAAAGCCTATTGTTACACACTTCTAAACCACTTCCTACAAACTAATCATAGATAATATAGATTATATTTCTATCTCTATTTGCTATTTCTTTCCTTTACTTCTCAACTCGTTTAAGAATTTAATTAGAGATTAAAGTGGTGATATTTACTTCCAAGAAACCTCCTAAAC
The DNA here is from genome assembly GCF_000151845.1 of Pteropus vampyrus. Taxonomy (NCBI): domain Eukaryota; kingdom Metazoa; phylum Chordata; class Mammalia; order Chiroptera; family Pteropodidae; genus Pteropus; species Pteropus vampyrus. The sequence continues at coordinate 245,269 of NW_011889496.1, read as the reverse complement.
AATATGTTATAATCTGCTAAATATTTATTACTGATGCTGTTTAAGCGATAGAAGTGTATTTAAGAAAAACAATACCAGGAATTTGTTTTTGATGTAGGTAATATTTTACGTGTAAAATAATTATAAAACTAATACATGTTATAGAACTTTTAGAAATTACAGAAAAATATAAAATAAATCATAATCTTGGAGAAAATAATTTTAAAGCATTACTTAAGATTTCCTTAGAAATTTGTTTTTATATACATACATACATATATATCTGTTAACCTTTTAATAGTTATGTTTTTGTAAATAAATATTTAAAAAATTTAAATGATGCCATATAAGATTACATTCTACTTTTTCATTTATGTTATAATTATTAAATATCATCCTTATGTTTTTGAAAACATGATTTTACTACCTGCATAATATTTTACCTCATAGCAGAACAATATTTTACTTACGTCTTCCTCTGGCTTGGGCTATTTACATTGTTTTTAATATTTTAATAAAAATGATGAATTGATATTTGTGTTTATTGCATCTTCATGAATTACCTTCTTAATACAGATTCCTAATTTTGAAATTATAGGGCCAAAGAGACTGAATATTTGCAAATTGACTTTCAGAGTTTAAAATAATTTATACAATCACAGGCAGTATGATAAGAATTCTTATTTCTTTACACTATTATCCAGAATGAGTAATATTTTTTGTAGCAATAACCAATTTAAAAAGTTGGAGTGTCTTAATGGTATTCAAATTTTTTTAAATATTTGTTTTAAATATGACTGAGGCTTTTTGGCTAATATATTAGATTCCTAGGGCTACCCAAAGTACTCAAACCTAGATGACTTAAAACAATAGAAATGTATCGTCTAAGAGTTCTGGATCCTAGAAGTCTGAAATCAAGATTTTGTCAAGACCGTGTTCTCTGATAGCTTTGTGGAGAATGCTTCTTTTCCTCTTCTAACAACTGGTGTTTTCCAACAATCATTGGCATTTCTGAGCTTTATCCCAAAGTAGATGCATTATTCCAGTAACATGGCCATCTTCTTTCCTGTATGTTTTCACATCGTCTTATTTCTATGCATGTCTGTGTCCAAAATTCCACCCTTTACAAGAACATCAGTCATATTGAATTTGAGCCTACCCTAATGTTCTCCATTTTACTTTAATTACCCCTGTAAAGACCTTATTTCCAAATAAAATCACATTCTGATGTATTAGATGTTAGAACTTCAACATATTTTTTTCTTAGGGGAGGGCGCAATTTAAACCATAACAACTACTTACATCTTTTTGTTCATTATATTTATATTCTTAATCAGGGGTCCCCAACCCCGCAGGCTGCATAGCAACCAGGCCACACAGCAGGAGATGGGCAAGTAAACAAAGCTTAATCTGTATTTGCAGCCATTCTCCAGCACTAACATCACTACCTCAGCTCCACTTCAGATCATCAGGCATTAGATTCTCATATGAGCACTGACTGGTCCCTGGTGACAAAACGTTGGGACCACTGTTCTTGATCATTTTTCCATTAAGAGAGTTTTACGGGTTTATTTAATTTTAAAATTTTTTTTTCTATTTAAGGATATCATATATTATTATATACATAGTAAATATTTTCATTTGTTATTTGTTATAAATTTTATCTGCCATTTTTAAAAGCTTTTATACATTATTCATTACATGATTTTTATCTTTTTATTTTACTTTTCTAGGCTAAATAGTGTGTTAAAAAGCATTTCCCTAATTTAAGAGTAGAAATATTGTTTTATATTAAACTCTTATCCTTTTTGAAATTTATTTTTGTTAGTTGAATGAAGAAAGTATCTATCTTCCTCTTTTCTTTCCTTCCTCACTCCTTTTCTCCCTTTCTCTTCTTTATAACAAGTAATTTTTGTAAAATGTTTTAAACTTTTCTGCTGACCTAGAAGTAGAGGCTACTTCTTGGAAATATAATTCTCTAGCCGTTTGTGCATACACACACAGTTTGTGCACACACAGACAACACATGGGAGAGCAATGTTAAAGTACTGAGGGTTGGTAGATACAAAAAAGCAAGAGTGTTGGAGAAAATATGTAGTAATCATCTCCTGATTCAGGCCTGAAGAGATACTATAATTTTTTTTTAATTACTCAAAGCCCTATTTTCCCTGGGTCCAATTTATTTACAAAGTATGGTCTTCTTGAGGGCTGACTTTACTTCACGGTTTCTCAGACAGTAAATGATGGGGTTGAGGAGTGGGACAATGACAGTGTAGAGAAGAGATACCACTTTGTTGGAACTGTAGGTATACATAAGCTTGGGGTGAGCATAAGTGAAAAGTGTCGTGGAATAGAAGAGAATTACAATTGTCAGGTGAGAGGCACAGGTGGAAAAAGCTTTTTGGCGGCCATGAGAAGAAGGGATCCTGATAATGGTTGTGATAATAATGACATAAGATGCCACCACTGCACAAAGGGGAACAGCAATGACCATGAGGGCCAAGAAGAAGTCCACCAGCTCAGCTTGTGAAGAATCTTCACAGGAGACATTGAGGAGTGGAGAGATATCGCAAAAGTAGTGATTGATACGTGGTGTGCCACAGTAGTGAAGTCGAGCTATAAAAACCATCTTAATCATGGCAGTCATGAATCCACAGAACCAGCATCCTCCAGCCAATGTACCACAAAGCTGGTTGGTCATGATGACTGAGTAGCGTAGTGGATTACAAATGGCTACATAGCGGTCAAAGGCCATGACGGCAAGGAGAATATACTCAGTGCAGACAAAGGTCACAAAGAAGTAAAGTTGAGTCATGCAGCCATTAAAGGAAATGATCTTGTCATGGTTGAAGAAGTCTACCAGCATCTTGGGGCTGATGACTGTGACATACCACAACTCCAGGAAAGAAAGATGGCTCAAAAAGAAGTACATGGGCTTGTACAACTGTCCATCACTGTGGATGGCTAGGATGATAAGAAAGTTCTCTAGCAGTGTCAGCAGGTAGATTGCCAAAAAAAAAAAAAAAGGAGGAGGAGCTGAAAGCCTGGCTGTGTTGGAAATCCCAGAAGAATAAAATGTGTTGTTGCTGTTTGATTGCCTGTGTCCAGAATTTTGGTGATCATGATTGACTGTGGGCACAGAAAAGTAAATTCCTTCTATGTCCCAAGCACCAACCTATGTTTATTGACATTGATATAACCCAGCACCAATAACCTTATCACAGTAACAGCTCTTCTGCTTTATATCTTCACTTCCTCCTAAATTACAATTAGAACTGAAACTTTTAAACAAAAATGAATATTAGGGAGTTTATATATATATTTTTTCAAATTAGGCCTAGAAATAATTTGTCCAAGATCACACAGAATGAAATTGGATGCTCCTGACTCCAAGTTCAATGCTTTTCCAGTATATCTCTGTTGGCATATGAGGTTGACTTTCATTATACCATCCTTTCTCTATAGGCAAGACATCCCCATCTACTGCATATGGAAAGAAGGCAGGAAACTCAATTGCTCATTCTCCAGGTGTAATTTGTATGACTCTGTAAAGTGGACAGAATCCTCCTGTTATTTGCTTTTTAAAAATCTATTTAACAAAATTACAAAGCTTGAATGAAGCAATATTTGAGCAGACAAAATTCATGGCAAATTTGATATATTTACCAAGTTCTCAGAGAACAAATTTGAATGAAAACTTTCCTTTGATCCAATCCTTTGTGTAGAATAATTGATTAGAAGTTGGAAATAAAAAGTACATTCAAATTCCACTTTTGTCTCACTCTAGCTAAGTGAACATATTATACAATCTATTAAAATATATGAAAAGATGCTCAACTTTACTAGCTATTAGAGAAATGCAAATCGAAACCACAATGAGATAATTTTAATATCCATCCATGTTGTCATAAATGGCAGTGTCTCATCTTTTCTTATGGCTGAGTAATTTCATGATAAGTGAAATAAGTCAGACAGAAAAAGTTGAGAACCATATGATTTTACTCATATGCAGGATATAAAACTGAAAGCAACAAAAGAACAAGACAAACAAAAACTTATAGACACAGACAACAGTTTAGTGGTTACCAGAGAAAAAGAGGGAAGGTGGAGGTAGATAAGGGTAAAGGGATTCAAATACATGGTGATGGAAGATTTGACTTGGGATGATGAACACACATATGATGTATTTTTGAATTGTACACTTGAAACCTATATGACTTTATTAACCAATGTCACCCTAATAAATTTAATTAAGAAATGAAATACAGAAGTTTAGATGCAGTACCACCAGATTAGTGCAAAATTAAGATACAAATATATTTAAAATACAATAATTATATATATATATAATTATTGTATTTTATATATATTATATATATATATAATACAATAATTATATATACATATATAATTATGTATATATGTATATATAATTATTGTATTTTAATAAATGGGAAATTAAAGTACAAGGGGATAAAATGCTTTGCCAAAAGTAACATACAATGTAAATATAGTAAGGGGTCTGTTTTTCGAATCTCCAAAGCTAGATTGGCTGAGTCACATCCAGTAGCTTCCAAGACCATTTAGACAGTCCATGCGGCAGATGCATGAGGAAGAGAGCAAGGCTCACATAGATAAAAGCCTTCCCTCAAACATGAGTTCTGCAACAGGATACCTGAGGAGGATGTGCTGAATGTATGGCAGCATTTTCATAGTCTCAAATTTGCAAAGCACTTTATAACATCTGAAAGCACATTATTTCATTTGATCCTCATAAGGAGGGAGTTGGCTAAGACAAATGTCATAGTTCCCACTTGATTCAGAGACATTAAATATTTAGCTCAAGGTCACAAATCTAGTTGCTGAGTGACATAACTAAACTGAAATCTTCTGGGTATCTATACAAAATTTTGAAAGAATTTAGTCAAAAAGATATATGTATCCTATGTTTATTGCAGCATTATTCGTGGTGGCCAAGACATGGATATAAACAAAATGTCCTTTTATGATTGGATAAAGTTGTGGTACATATATACAATAGAATACTACTCAGTCATAAGAAAAGATAAAATCCTGCCATTTGTGATAATAGAGATGGATCTTGAGAATATGCTAAGCAAAATAAGTCAGACAGAAAAAGTCAAGAACTATATGATTTCACTCATATGTGGGATATAAAACAGAAAGCAAGAAACCAACAAACAAGACAAACAAAACCCTCATAGACACAAACAGTATAGTGGTTATCAGAGAAGAAAGTAGATGAGAGGGAGGTAGAGGCAGTCAAATATGTAGTGACAGAAGGAGATTTGAGTTCATGTGGTGAACACAGAACTCAATATACATGTGATGTATTATAGAATTTTACACTTGAAACTTATATGATTTTTATTAACCAATGCCACCCCAATAAATTTAATTAAGAAAAACAAAAAAATTTAAATGTATTTGAATTTAAAAGAGAAATTGAATGCTCAAATTTCTTTTTATTTCTCATTGTCTTTCCAGTATGAGTAAGTAGAGGATGATCTATGAGTTGGTTATGTTTTCTTCTTCTTTTGAGCATTAAACTGTACCTTGAAAATAGTTTTAAAAGCACCCTATTTGAGGAAAAGATTTTTAGGGAGTCAAGAACCAAAATGCCAGGATAAGACCCAAGAGCCAAGTAGAGATCCCAATACTCTCAATCTTAAACATATTTCCTAGCAGCAGCTTTAAACCACCTCATAGTTACTTGTAGCCAACTCTTAGCTATTCATTGTTGATTTAACTCTTAGAATAATTACATTTTAAAACCAGTGAGATTTTAGTTTAATCTTTTTTTTTTTCATATAAGAGAAGTGAATTCCATAATGCTTAGGTGATTTTTCCCAATGTCAAACAACTAAATGGTGGCAGAGTAGCAATTTATTGATAATAATGTTTTAGTTGCTGGCAAGCTTTAATCTCTGATTATCTTACATTTTATTCAATTTAATTGCTTCTATGGGCCAATAATGCAAGTGCAGGAAGGACAAATCATCGTACATTTTAGCTTGGTTTGAAAAAAATTCTAAAAATTACTGACTTTTACAATCATGATTGTTTTCAAAAAGGCTATATTCCATAAACTCTCATAATGAATAGCCTATTGTATTAGTTACACACACACAGCTCAATAAGTAAAGGGAGTATGTTTAGATCTAGAAACACAGGCTCTTAGAGCTACAAGGAACCTGCCAATTTTGTGAATATCTAATGCATAGATCCAAGTATTCACCTAACATTTGCCCGATTCTCTCTAAGAACTACAAATATCTACAAATACAGCCTTTTTTTTTTTTTTTTAAGGATCTCTGATTTGGAGTTGCAGGGCTTTCTTGTGAGGAACCTAATGCCACATGTGTGGGTTCTGGTTCTGTCTCCCATAGCTGCAAAGAATAAGTCTCATTACTTTCTCAAATTATAGCTCTTCGCTTTCTGAAAACAGCTGTTAGGTCCATTCAATCTCCAGCGTCACTCACTACCAAACTATTACCCCTGTGATATTTAATGGGGAGCAATGTCAGATGGCTGTGAAGAATACATATGAGATTTAAAGCTTAATTTCATTCTAAAACAGTCAATAGGAAAAGCTTCATCCCCATAGGCCTTCCAGTGGAGAGGAGCAGAAGGCTCTGGCTCTGATTTCCCAAGCAGGATACGGATGGCTTTCTCAATAGGGAATGGGAAATGAGTGCAGTTATCTTGCTGGAGTTGGGAAAGGATCTGCTCTGTTCTTTGTGGAGAAACAAGAGGCAAGGGAGAAAACTTAAGGTGATCAAAGTACTCCTGGCAATAAAAGTGTTTAAAAAAATTGTCATGCTAGCTTTGAGGAGAGTGAGGTGGCCAAACTGAAATCTCCAAAGTGAGATAAAGATAGTGAGAGATGTGACAGAATAATTATTACACACACACACACACACACAATGGTCAGAGGTGGACATAATGGTCCTGAAATGCCAATGGCAAGACATTTTCTAAAGGTGAGAAACATATTTTCACTCTTTAAAATCAGTTTTAAAGGGATATAATTTTAGTCCATTTCCCTTTCCCCAGCACATCTTAGGAACAAATATGCTTCAGGGCTATATGCATTGCAGTTCCCAAGTCTGTAGCAAAACAGAATGATTAGTTGTTATGCAGTAATCCCCTCTGTATCTCTTAGTTTCCACTGTGAATAGGTTTTGAAAACTTCAGGAAAATAATATTTTTCATATTCCTGGTGCTGTACACCCTGTATAACTTTCAAAACCATGGATATCCAAAACCATGGATAGTGTATTAACTTCTATGAGAATCATTTTGAACAAGGCTAATCTATGTAGTTTATCTAAGGATCTCAAATTGAGGATAAATGTTCATGTTTTGAATAATCAACATAGGGAAAAGAGACACTGTTTTCCTCATATGACACTATGAAGGGAAGTGGAATCTTCCTTTGTCTTCTAAGGAGTTACAGTCATTAAAACTGCAACCACCATCACATTCACCAGCCCATGCCCTCATCTAATGTAAAGACACATGTACATATTCATATACCTATATTTCACCCACCACTCCTTACCTATACATAGTCCTTTGTGTACACTCATACATCTATGTTACTTTTCTGCCACTTTCTTTCTTTCTGTTTCTTAAGCAAGAGTACACTTGGACTCTGCAGTTTTCAAGGTATAGAGATGGGTTGATGCATTAAATTGAGGTATCTTTAAAAGAGCAGACCACAAGGAAATTTTAGAGACTTGGGTTCATTTCACCTAGAGTAGATTCCTACAGTAGAATCTAAAAGTAATATGACAACTTATATTACATAATATACCTCGATACCTCTGAATCCCTAAAATTTTCCCTATGATTTAATATACATAGATTCTAAAAAAATCTTTGTTTAATTGAAATCAATCTATATATGTACCATGTTCACTACCCAACTACAACTACACTACTTACCATAGGCTCAAAGAAGACAAACTGTGTTTTAAAAATAAATAAAATAAAAACTCTGAAGAATCAATTATTTAAATAAAAAATATTCCCTTTATAATGGTAAATTAAGAGCTGGCCAAGATTTTATTTTATTTTTTTCACTCAGCCATAAAAAAAAAACACAAAAGAATAAAATTTTGCCATTGTAAAACATGGATGGCCTAGAGGATATTGTGCTGAGTGGAGTCAGACAGAAAAAGACAAATGCCATGTGATTTCACTTACATGTGGAATCTAAAGAATAAAACAAACAACATAGAAACAAATTCATAGATACAAAGAATATTTTGATGGCTGGTAGATGGGAGAGAGATTAGAGAGTGGGTGAAAAAAAAGGAAATCATTAAGAAATATAAATTAGTAGTTACAAAATAATCATTAAGATGTAAAGTATAGCATAAAGAATATAGTTAATAATATTGTAATAACTATATATGGTGTCAATAGGTACTAGATTTGTTGGGGTGATCATTGTTTTATTTACATAAATGTCTAATCACCATGATGTGCTCTTGAAACTAATATAATATCATATGCCAACGGTAATTAAAAAATAAAAATAATATTGAAAAAAGAAATACAAATTGGTAGTTACAAAATAGTCATGGGGATGTATAGTATAAGGAATATAGTTAATAATATTGTAATAACTATGTGTCAGATGGGTACTAGATTTATTAAGGTGATCACAAGTTATATAAATGTCTAATCACTGTTGTACATCTGAAACTATATAATATTGTATGTCAGCTGTAATAGAAATATTTTTAAAAAGTATATTTTAAAAAAGCTCGTGAATTTCCCTTTTTGCAATATCTGAGAATTTTCCTCCAACTCACCATTTTCTCAGTGATGTAACTATGACTCTTTTCTTAGTCTTGTCATGGATGATCAGCTTGCACTGACTGAGAAAAGAAATCATGCAGACTGGAAGGAGAAAGGCAATGTCCTTAAACCTAGAGTTGTGCAAGTCTAGTTTTTGTCTCCTCTCAGCTTTAAGAAGGCATAGAAGAGCTATTTGTGCTTCTAACTGCCTCCAAGCTACTGGAGTTGCATGAACCAGCTCCCTCCTATCCTCAGGGAATCGCATAATAAACACAGCCCTTAGGAAAGCATTTAGCTTGTCCAGGGCTCAAGAGGATCTCTAGAGAATATTAAGGGAAAAACTAGCAATCTAAGTGGAAGATTGAGGTAGATTACTTGAAGCGCATTGCTATCTTCCCCCACTAGACTCTAAGAAAAGAGAAAGGTGAGGGGACAACCCTGTGTGTGTGTGTGTGTGTGTGTGTGTGTGTGTGTGTGTGTGTGTATCCTCTTCTCTTTCTGAAGAATGGTTTCAAAATAATAAGATCCTCTGGGGAGAGATAGTGCTATAACACAAGTCATTCAGCAGAAAATTAGAATGGTATTTACCCATATGGATATGAGTATACTACACCCACCCACCCACACACACACACACAAACTCGAAACACTCTCAGATATTGTGCACTTAAGTATCAACTCTATATACAAATGTGGCTCTCATGCATCAATAGCTCAGTAGATATGAACAAAAATATACTGGATTCAGAAGACACCTGTATTTTCAAGAAGGAGAAAGCACATATGTATATTTACTCATTATCTTAACAAGCACATGTTCAGAAGTACAGAGAAGGTATTCAGAGAAGATAGATGGTAGTAAAACTGCATATGGAGACTACGCTGCACACAATCATTATAATAATATTGACTACATTCTTTATGTTATACTCTAAATGTCCGTAACTGTTTTTGTAACTACTAATTTGTACTTTATCCATTCACCTTTTTTTCCCAGTCCCCTAGTCCCCTCCCTTCTTGCAATCACCAGTTTGTTCTCTGTATCTGTGAGTTTGTTTTCATTTAGGTTTTTTTGTCTGTTTCTTTTGTTCCTTAGTTTTGCATATAAGTGATATCATATGAATTTGTTCCTCTGACCTATTTCACTTAGCATAATACCCTCTAGGTCCATATACTACAATTTCTTTTTCCAATCATCTATTGATGGGCATGTAGGTTGCTTCCATATCTTGGCTATTGTAAATAGCACTGCAGTAAACAGATGTGCATATATCTTTTAGAGTTAGTGTTTTGGTTTTCTGTAGAAAAATATCCAGAAGTGCAATTGCTGAGTCATAGGTAGTTTTATTTTAAATTTTTAAATTAAATTTATTGGTGTGACATTGGTTAATAAAATTATATAGGTTTCAAGTCTATAATTACATAATATATCATATGTATATTATATTATATGTTCACCACTCGAAGTTAAATCTCCTTCCATTACTATATATTTGACTCTCTTTACTCTGTCTACCTCCTCCATCTCCTCTTTCCCTCTAGTAACCACTAAACTGTTTTCTGTCTGTGAGTTTTTGTTTGTTTGTCTTGTTCTTTTGCTGCTCTCAGTTATCCCACATGTAAGTAAAATCATATGTTCTCGAGATTTTGTCTTATTTCTATTTTTGATTAAATTCATTGGGGTGACATTGGTTAATAAAATTATATAGGTTTTAAGTGTACAATTCAACATCATCTGCACATTGCACTCTGTTCACTACCCAAAGTCAAATCTCCTCCTGCCACTATATAGTTGACCACTTTTGTCCTTATCTACCTCCGCTCCCTATTTTCTGTCTAGAAACTACTAAACTGTTGTCTGTGTCTATGAGTTTTTGTTTGTTTGTCTTGTTCATTTGTTGCTTTTGGTTTTATATTTCACACATGAATAAAATCATATGCTTCTTAACTTTTTCTGTCAGACTTATTTTTATTTTTAATATTTTGATGAACCTTCAAACTGTTTTCTATGGTGGCTGTACCAATTTGCGATTCCAACAACAGTGTACGAGAGTTCCCTTTTCTCCTCATTCTCACCAACACTTTTTTGTTGTTGTTGTATTGATGATAGCCATTCTGATAGGTCTGAGGTGATATTTCATTGTGGTTATATTTTGCATTTCTCTTATGATTAGTGATGTTGAGCATCTTTTATATGTCTATTGGCCATCTGTCTATCCTCTTTGGAGAAATGCTTATTCAGATCCTCTGCCCAGTTTTAAATTGGATTGTTTGTTTTTTAGGTGTTGAGATATATCTTTATAAATTTTAAATATTAACCCTTTATCAGATGTAGCATAGGCAAATATCTTCTCCCATTCAGTAGATTGTCTTTTCATTTTTGTTGAAGGTTTCCTTTGTTGTGTAAAAACTTTTAAGTTTGATGTGATCCTATCTGCTTATTTTGTCCCATTTGCTTCCCTTGCCCGAGAAGATACATCAGAAAAAAATATTACTAAGAGCAATGTTAGTTTACTGCCTATGTTTTATTTTCAGCGTTTTATAGTTTCAGGTTTTACATTTAAGTCTTCAATTTATTTTGAAGTTATTCATATATATGGTATAAGAATGTGGTCCAGTTTCATTTTTGCATGTATCAGTTCAGTTTTTCTAACATCTTTTATTGAATAGACTGTCTTTACTTCATTTTGTATTTTTTCCTTATTTGTCATAGATTAAATGATCATATAGATGTGAATTTATTTTTATGCTCTCTATTCTCTTCCATTAATCTATATGTCTGTTTTTATGCCAGTACATTCTATTTTGATTACTATAGCCTTGTAATATAGTTTGAAATCAGGTAGTGTGATTCCTCTAACTTGTTCTTTTTTCTCATGATTGCCATGACTATTCAGGGTTTTTATGGTTCCATATAAATTTTAGGATTATTTGTTCTGGTTCAGTGAAAAATACCATTGGCATTTTGATAGGGATTGCATTGAATGTATAGATTGCTTGTGGCACTATGAACATTTTAATGATGTTAATTCTTCCTATCCATGAGCACAGTATAAGTTTCCATTTATTTGTGTCTTCAATTTTTTCTTCAAGGACATAATTTTCTTAGTACAGATTTTTACATCTTTAGTTAAATTTATTTCTAGGTATGTTATTGTTTTCAGTGAAATTATAAATGACATTTTCATCTTAATTTATCTTTCTGAATGCAACTGATTTCTGAATATTAATTTTGCACAGTGTTGCTTTACTGAATTTATTTTTCAATTTTGCTAGTTTTTTGGTAGAATCTTTAGGGTTCTCCATATATATTATCATGTCATCTGCAAATGATGACAGTTTTACTTTTTCATTTTTTTAATTTGGATGTCTTCTCTTTTTCTTGTCCCATCGCTGTGGCTAGGACTTTCAATACTATGTTAAATAAAAGTGGTGAAAGTGGACCTCCTTATCTTATTCTTGATATTAAGAAAAACACTTTTAGCTTTCCCCTGTTCAGTATGATGTTAGCTGTGGGTATATCATATATGGCCTTTTTTATGTTGAGGTATGATTCTTATATTCCCACTTTTTTTGAGAGTTTTTATCATAAATGGATGCTGGATCATGTCAGATGCTATTATGCATCTACTGATATGATCATATAATTTTTATTTTTCAATTTGTTAATGTGGTGTATCACATTAATTGATGTGTGGATATTGAATCAATCTTGAATCCTGGGAATAAATCCCACTTTATCTTGGTGTATGATCTTTTTAATATATTGCTGCATTTTGTTTGCTGATATTTTCTTGAGGAATTTTGCACCTATGTTTATCAACGATATTGGCCTATAATTTTTTTGGTAATATTTTTGTCTGATTTGGGAATCAAGGTAATGGTGGCCTCATAAAACAAACTTGGTAGCCTTCTCTCCTCTGGAATTATTTAGAATAGTTTCAGAAGTATAGATATTAATTCTCTTTTGAATGTTTGGCAAAATTCACCTGTGAAGCCAACCAGTTCTGGACTTTTGATTGTGAATATTTTTTTATTACTGATTCGATTTTTTAGTAGTAGTCAGTCTATTCATATTTTCTGTTTCTTCTTGATTCAGTCTGATAAGATTATACGTTTCTTGGAATTTATCCATTTCTTTCAGATTGTCCAATTTGTTTAGCATACAATTGTTAGTAGTATTTTCTTATAATCCTTTGTATTTTCATGGTGTCAGTTGTCACTTTTTCTCTTTCATTTCTGATTTTATGTATTTGGGTCCTCTTTCTTCTTATCTTAAAAAGTCTGGTTAAGGTTTATCAATTTTGTTTATCTTTACAAAGAACCAGCTTTTGATTTCACTGATATTTTGTATTGAGTTTTTAGACTCTATTTTGTTTATTTTTACTGTAATTGCTATTTTTTCCTTCACTCATTTTTGGCTATTTGCTGATTTTATCTAGATACTTTAGGTGTCAATTTAGATTGAGTTTTTTTAAAATTAAAATTATTGGCATGACATTGGTTAATAAAACTAAATAAGTTGCAAATGTACAATTCAAAATGTCATATATGTGTATATGTATATATACACATATGTATGTGTGTGTATATATATATGTGATATATATATATATATATATATATATATATATATTTCACTGTGTGTTCACCACCCAAAGTTAAATTTTCTTCCTTCACCAAATGCTTAACCACCTTACCCTTATCTTCCGCCCCCTCCCACTTCCTTCTGGGTAACCAAAAATCACAGTCCATTTCCATGAGTCTCTCTTTGTCATATTTGTTCATTGCTTTCAGTTTTGATTCCCACATATGAGTAAAATCATATGGTTTTCAACATTTTCTGTCTGAGTTTTTTCCTTAACGTGATTACCTCAAGATTCATTCATTTGTCACAAATGGCAGTATTTCATCTTTTCTTATGGCCAAGTAATATTCCATTGTATATATGTACCACCCCTTCTTTATCCAATTACCTTTCATAGGACAGTTTGGTTACTTCCACATCCTGGCCACTGTGAATAATACTGCTATGAAGATCAAGGTGCAAATAACTTTGCGGATAAATGTTTTCAGGCGTCGTGGGTAAATATCTAGAAGAAGGATTGTTGGGTCATATACTAATTCCATTCTTAACATTTTGAGGAAACTCCATACTGTTATACCAATTTACATTCCCACCAACAGTATATGAGCATACCTTTTCCCCCACAACCACTCCAACACTTATTACTTGTCCTGTTGATGATAGCCATTCTAACAGATGTGAAAGTAGTATCACATTGCGTTTTTGATTAGCATTTCTATAATAGCTGGTAAAGTTGAACATCTTTTCATATGTCTATTGGCCATTTGTATATCTTCTTGAGAGAACTGTCTCTTTAGGTCCTCTGCCTTTTTTTAAAAAGTAGATTCTTTTATTTATTGCGAAGTTGTATGAGTTTCTTATATATTTTGGATATTATACCCTTATCAGAGGCATTGTTTGCAAATTTATTCCTCCATTTGTATGATTGCCTCTTTGACTTGTTGATGATTTTTTTTTTTTTTTTTTTTTTTTTTTTTTTTTTTTTTTGCTATGTAGAAGACTTTTAGTGTGATATAGTCCCATTCATGTATATTTGCTTTTACTTCTCTTGCCTTTCAGGTCAAATTTATAAAATTCTCTCTAAATACAAGGTTCATGAGTTTAGTAACAATGTTTTCTCTTGTGCATTTACTGTATCAGGTCTCATATTCAGGTCCTTCATTTATTTTGAGTTAATTTTGGTGGATGGTGACAGCAGCCTAGTTTCATTCTTTTACATAGAGTTTTCCAATTTTCCAAGTATCATTGATTAAAGAAGCTTTCCTTTCTCTATTGTATGTTTTTGGCTCCTTTGTTGAAAATTATTTGCCTGTATATATGTGGAGGTTTATTTCTGGACTCTCAATGCTCTTCCATTGATTTGTGTGTCTGTTTTTCTGCCAATACAATGCTGTTTTATTATTGTCACTTTGCAGTATAATTTATAGTGAGGAAGAGTGATACCTCTGGCATTCCCCCTTCCCTCAGGATTGCTTTGATTATTGGAGATCTTTTGTGCTTTCATACTAATCTGATAATTTTTTGTTTTATTTCTTTAAAAAATTCCCATTGAAATTATGATTTTGACTCAATTAAATCTGTATAATGTTTTAGGTAATAGTTCATTTTAACTATGTTGATTCTTCCAATCCATGAACCCAGGATATTTTTCTATTTCTTTGGCTTTTTTATTTCTTGTAATAATGTCTAGTTTTTATTGTATAGTTTCCTCACATACTTCTTTAAGTTTATTTTTAGGTATTTTATTTTTTTGTTCACAATTGCAACACGATTTTTTTTCACTGAAAATTCATTGTTAGTGTATAGGAATACTATGGATTTTTGAACAATTGATTTTGTATTCTGAAACTACTGTATTCATTTATTATTTAAATATATTTTAAGTGGGTCTTTAGGGTTTTTTATAGAAAGAATCATGTTATCTGCAAAAAGTGACAGTTTGACTTCTTCATTCCTGATTTGGATGCCTTCCAATACTTTCTCTTGCCTGATTACTTTAGCTAGGACTTTCAATACAATATTAAATAATAGAAGAGATACAGGATAATCTTGTCTTGGCCCTGACCTTAGAGGAGAGATTTTTAGTTTTTCACTATTAAGTAGGGTGTTAGCTGAGGTTTTGTCATATAGGCCTTTATTATGTTGAAGTACTTTTCTTCTGTAACCATTTTATTAAGTGTGCTGTGTCTTGTGTAATACTTTTTCTGCATCTATTGATATGATCATATAATTTTTATACTTTATTTTATTTATGTTGTGTATCACATTAATTGATTTGCATATGTTAAATCATCGTTGTGCCGCTGGGATGAAGTCCACTCGTTCATGGTATTTAATCGTTTTAATGTATCATTGTATTGGATTTACTAGTATTTTATTCAGGATTTTTACACAGGTGTTTTTTATTGGTCTATAGTTTCCTTTCTGTGTGCATTATCTTTACCAGGATTGGTAACAGGATAATTTTGGCCTAATAAAATGAGTTAGAAAAT
>NW_011889496.1:214712-229328 GCF_000151845.1 Pteropus vampyrus | reverse complement strand
ACTTTCAATACAATATTGAATAATAGAGGAGATACAGGATAATCTTGTCTTGGCCCTGACCTTAGAGGAAAGATTTTTAGTTTTTCACTATTAAGTAGGATGTTAGCTGAGGTTTTGTCATATAGGCCTTTATTATGTTGAAGTACTTTTCTTCTGTAACCATTTTATTAAGTGTTTTAATCATAAAAATGTGCTGTGTCTTGTGTAATACTTTTTCTGCATCTATTGATATGATCATATAATTTTTATACTTAATTTTATTTATGTTGTGTATCATATTAATCGATTTGCATGTGTTAAAGCATCTTTGTGCCACTGGGATGAAGCCCACTCGTTCACGGTATATAATCTTTTTAATGTATCATTATATTGGATTTACTAGTATTTTATTCAGGATTTTTGCACAGGTGTTCTTTATTGGTCTATAGTTTCCTTTTTGTGTGCATTATCTTTACCAGGATTGGTAATAGGATAATTTTAGCCTAATAAAATGAGTTAGAAAATATTGACTCTTCTTCAAATTTATGGAAAAGTTAGAGAAGCATTGCTATTAAATTTTCTTTGAATGTTTGGAAGAATCCACTGGTGAAGCCATCTGGTCCTGAACTTTTACTTTTTGGGAGATTTTTGATGACTGTTTCAATTTCCATACTGTTGATCAGTCTATTTAGATTTTTCCAATTCTTTATGTTTCAGTCTAGGAAGGTTGCATATTTCTAAACAGTTGTTCATTTCTATAGGTAAGTCAACTTGGTCATATAATTTTTCATAGTATTCTTATATGAAAATTTGTATTTTGGTGGTACCTGTCATAACTTCTCTTTCATCCCTGATTTTGTTTGTTTGTGTCCTTTCTCTTTTTTCTTTAGTGAGTCTAGCCAGAGGTTCATCAATTTTATTGATCTACTCAAAGAGTCAGCTCTTTATTGAATTTTTATTGTCTTTTTGTTTTCAATTTTATTTAATTCTACTCTAATTTTGATTATTTCCTTTCTTCTGCCAACTTTGAGCTTCATTTGTTCTTTATCTAGTTTTTAAAGATATAATGTTATGTTTTTTATTTGTGCTTGTTTTTGTTTCTTGACATAGGCCTGTAATGATATGAACTTTCCTGTTATTACGGTTTTTGCAGTGTCCCAAATGTTTGGTTACATTATACTTTCATACTCATTTGTTTCTATGAATCTTTTAATCTCTCCTTTTATTTCTTCTCTGACCTAGTCATTCTTCAGCAGCATGTTATTTAATCGCCATTTATTTATATTTTTTCTGCTTTCTTTTCACAATTGATTTCCAGTTTCAAGGCATTATTCTCAGAGGATATGCTTGATATGATTTCAATCTTCTTAAATTTGTTGAGGCTAATTATATGTTTCAATTTTTAGTCTATCCTTAAGAATGCTCCATGTACACCAGCAAATGTTTAAGCTGCTGTTTTAGAATGAAAAGCTCTACAAATATTGATTATCTCCAATTAATATAATGTGTCATTTAAAGATAATCCTTTTTATCGATTTTCTTTTTGGATGATCTATCCATAGGTGACAATGCAGTATTTAGTAACCCTACTCTGTGTTTCTATCAGTTTCTCAAGTTAGTTCTGTTAGAATTTGCCTTATCTACTTTTGTGTTCTGTGATGAGAAGCATATATGTAGAGCTACAGCTAGAGTTAGAGATAGAGATAGATAAAAGTTATACCTTCTTAATGTATTGTCCCTTAGATCATTATAAAATGCCCATCTTTCTTGCTTGTTACCTTTATATATCTTGAAGTTTATTTCATCAGATATAAATATGGCTATACGGCTTTTCTCTGCATGCTATTTGCTTGGAGTATTGTTTTCCACAATATTCTCCAAGAGATACATCTCAGCTTCAAGGAAAACTGTAGCCTCTTCAATAAATGATGCTGAGAAAACTGATAAGCCACCTGCAAAAGAATGAAACTAGACTGTTGCCTATGACCACACATCAAAATTAATTCAAAATGGGGAAGGGCCTGAATATAAGTCCTGAAACAATAAAATGCACAGAAGAAAGCATAAGAATTAAATTCAAGGACCTTGGACTTAAAGAGGATTTTATGAATTTGACCTCAAAGAAAAGGAAAGTAAAAGTAAAAATAAATGATTGGGACTACATCAAACTAAAAAGTTTCTGCTTAGACAAGAACAATCAACAAGGTAAAAAGACAACCATCCAAAACTGAAAAAATATTTTCAAGCAATGTCTCTGATAAAGTTCTAATCTAAAATATACAAAGAACTCATACAACTTAACAACAACAACAACAACAACAACAACAAACGATACAATCAGAAAATGTGCAGAATATGGTCCAGTTTGTTTTCTGATCCAATCTGCTATTCTGTGCCTTTTTATTGATGAGTTCAGTGTATTATATTTAGGATAATTATTGAAATATGAGGTTTTTACATGATATCATTTACATGATATAAACCTAAAAGCAACAAATGAACAGGACAAAAATACAGACATTCATGGACATGGACAATAGAATAGTAGTCACTGGAAGGGAGGGGAAGAAACGGGAGAGAGGAAGTAGATGGGGTAAATAGTGTCAAATATGAGGTGATAGAAAGAAATCTAACTATGGGTGGTGAATGCACAATGCAATATGTATATATGTATGTATGTATGTATGTATGTATGTATGTATGTATGTATATACACACATATACAAGCCTTACTGTTAAATCGTACCCTTGAAACTTATAGATTTTGTTAATCAACGTCATCATAATATAAAAAGGGAAAAAAGCAAAAAGAAATATGAGGTTTTTATTTTATTTCTATTTATTTATGTATTTTAAATAAATTTATTTCTTTATGGTTGCGTTGGTTAACGAGATCCAATAACTTTCAACTATACACTTTAACGGTAAGGCATATATATATTTACACTGTGTGTTCACCTCCCATAGTTAGATTTATGTCACCACATGTATAACCCCTTTTACCCTGTCTACATCCACCCCTCGCCTGTAACCTCTGGTAACCACTAGTCTATTGTCCATGACTATGAGTTCTGTTTGTTTATCCTGTTCATTTGTTGCTTTTAGCTTTATATCCCATATATAAGTGATATCATGTGATTTTCAGCTTTTTCTGCCTGGTTTATTTTGCTTAGCATGATGATCTCGAGGTCCATCTATGTTGTTGCAAACAGCAGTATTTCATCTCTTCTTATGGCTGAATAATATTCATTTGTATATATATATGTACCACAGTTTCTTTAGGCAATCATTTATCGTAGGACACTGTCATTGCTCCCATGTCCTTGCCACCATGAATAATGCTGCTATGAACATCAATGTGCAAATATCATTTCAGATATGGGTTTTCGAGTCTTTAGGGTAAATACCCAGTAGAGGGACTACTGGATCATATGGTAGATCAATTCATAGTTTTTTGAGAAACCTCCATGCTGTTTTCTATGGTGGCTGTACCAATTTGCAGTCCTACCAGCAATGTATGAGGGTTTTTCTCCACATTCTCTCCCATATTTGTTATTGCTTGTCTGTTGATTATAGGTATTCTAACAGGTGTGAGATGGTATCTCATTGATTTTCATTTCACTGATAGCTAGTGATGTTGAGCATCTCTTCATATATTTGTTGGCCATTTGTATGTCCTCTAGAGAGTAGTGTCCATTCAGGTCCTCTGACCATTTTCTGATTGTATCGTTTGTTGTTGTTGTTGTTGTTAAGTTGTATGAGCTCTTTGTATATTTTAGATTAGAACTTTATCAGAGACATTGCTTGAAAATATTTTTCAGTTTCGGATGGTTGTCTTTTTACCTTGTTGATTGTTCTTGTCTAAGCAGAAACTTTTTAGTTTGATGTAGTCCCAATCATTTATTTTTACTTTTACTTCCCTTGTCTTTGAGGTCAAATTCATAAAATCCTCTTTAAGTCCAAGGTCCTTGAATTTAGTTCTTATGTTTTCTTCTGTGCATTTTATTGTTTCAGAAGTTATATTTGGTCCTTCTCCATTTTGAGTTAATTTTGATGTGCAGTGATAGACAACAGTCTAGTTTCATTCTTTTGCAGGTGGCTTATCAGTTTTCTCAGCATCATTTATTGAAGAGGCCTTCCTTTCTCCACTGTATGTTTTTGGATTTTTTTGTTGAAAATTATTTGCCCACATAAATATGGGTTTACTTCTGGACTCTCAATTCTGTTACACTGGTCTGTGTGTCTATTTTTCTGCTAATACCATGCCGTTTGATTACTGTCGCTTTCTTTTATAGTTTGAAGTTGGGCAGAATGATGCCTCCAGCCTTGTTCTTTGTTCTCAGAAGGCTTTGCACATCGGGGTCTTTTGAGCTTCCATACAAATCTGATGGGGTTTTTTTTGTTGTTCTATTTCTTTAAAAAATGAGATTTTGATGGAGATTGCATTCAATCTGTATATATACATGTTTTACGTAATATGATCATTTTAACTATGTTGATTCTTCCAATCCAAGAACACAGAATATGTTTTTATTTCTCTGTATGTTCTTCCATTTCTTTTAATAGGGTCTTGCAGTTTTCATTATATAGATCCCTCACATATTTTGTTAGATTTATTGCTAGGAATTTTATTCTTTTTGTTGCAATTGCAAAAGTAATTATTTTTTCCACTTCTTTCTCTGGCTCTTCATTATTTAATATAGGAATACTATGAATTTTTGAACATTGATTTTGTATTCAGAAACTTTACTATATTTGCTTATTGTTTCTCAGTGTTCTTGTGGATTCTTTAGCGTTTTCTATACAGAGAATTATGTCATTTGCAAATAGTGACAGTTTGACTTCTTAATTTCCTATTTAGATGCCTTTTATATCTTTCTCTTGTTTGATTGCCCTTGCTAGGACTTCAATATTATATTAAATAACAGTGGCACGAGTGGACAGCCTTGCCTTGTTCCTGATCTTTGAGGGAAGGCTTTTAGTTTTTACCATGAAGTATAATTTTGGCTGAGGGTTTTTCTTGTATGGCCTTTATTATGTTAAGATATTTTCCTTCTATACTGATTTTGTTAAGTGTTTGATCATAAATGTATGCTGTATCTTGTTGAAGGCATTTTCTGCATTTATCGATGTGATCGTATGATTCTTATTTTTTTAATTTGTTTATGTGATGTACCACATTAATTGATTTTCATGTGTTGAACCCTCCCTGTGCCCCTTAGGTGATGCCCACTTGATCATGGTGTATAATCTTTTTAATATGTTGCTGTATTCAGTTCGCTAGTATCTTATATAGGATTTTTGCATCTGTTTATGAGAGATATTGGTCTGTAGTTTTTGCGTGTGTGTGTGTGTGTGTGTTATCTTTACCAGGTTTTGGTATCTTAGTAATATTGGCCTCATAAAATGAGTTGTCTTTGACTTTTTGGAAGAGTTTGAGGAGAATAGATATTAAATTTTTTTTGAAGTTTTGGTAGATTTTGCTGGTGAATCCATTTGGTCCTGGACTTTAATTTTTTGGTAGGTTTTTAAGGATTGTTTCAATTTCCATACTGCTGATCACTCTATTTAGATTTTCCAGATCTTCTTGATTCAGTCTAGGAAGATTGTATTTTTCTAAGTACTGGTCCATTTCTTCTAGGTTATTACATTTGGTATTATATGCTTTTTCACAGTATTCTTGTATTATCCTTTGTATTTCTGTGATGTCAGTCATAATATCCCCTATTTCATCCCTGATTTTGTTTATTTGTGTCTTTTCTTTTTTTTCTTTAGTGAATTCAGCCAGGGTTTTTTCAATTTTATTAACCTTCTCAAAGACTCAGCTCTTCGTTGTACTTATTTTTTGTATTTTGTTTGTTTGTTTGTTTTCAATTTCATTTATTTCTGTTCTAATTTTGATGATTTTCCTTCTACTGACTTTAGGCTTCATTTATTCTTCCTTTTATGATTTTCTAACATGAAGTGTTAGGTTGTTTATTTGGGCTCGTTCTTGTTTTTGGAGATAAGCCTGTAATGATATGAACTTTCCTCTTATGACCTCTTTTGCTGTGTCTCAAATTTTGATATGCTGTACTATCATTATCATTCATTTCTATGTATCTCTTGATCTCTCTTTTTATTTCTTCCCTGCCCCAGTTGTTTTTCAGTAGAATATTGTCTAATTTCTATATGTTTGTGGTTCTTCCTGATTTCTTTTTGCAGTTAATCTCTAGTTTCAAAACATTATGATCAGAGAATATAGTTGTTTTTATTTCAACCATCTTATATTTGGTGAGACTATCTCCATGTCACAGTATGTGGTCGATTCTTGAGAATGTTCCTTGTGCCCTAGAGAAGTATGTATAGGCAGTTGTTTGGGGATGGAAGGATCTGTAAATGTCAGTTATGTCCAGCTGGTCTAATGTGTCATTTAAGGATGTTATTTCCTTATTGATTTTCTGTTTGGATGATCTGTCCATATCTGACAATGGTGTATTTAAGTCTCCTACTACGATAGTGTTTTGGTCTATTTTTCCCTTTAGTTCTGATAGTAATTGCTTTACATATTTTGTGGCTCACTGTTTGGAAGCATAGATATTAATAAGTGTTATGTCTTTTTGGCGTATGATTCTCTTTATCATTATGAAGTATCCCTCAGTATCTTTCTTTACCATTTTTATATGAAGTCTATTTCATCCGATATTACTACTGCTACTCTTGCTTTACTCAGAATACCATTTACTTAAAATATCATTATCTACCCTTTCACTTTGAGTGTATATTTCATGTTGAAACTGAGATTTGTTTCTTGGAGGCAGCATATAGTTGTTTTTTGTTGTTTTTGTTTTTGTTTTTGATCCATTCTGCAACTCTGTGCCTTTCTATTGGAGAGTTCAATCCATTTACATTTATCTTTGATTTCTGGTAGCTCGGTGTTTCTATTGCTTCCTGGTCTTTGTGTCTCTGTTCTCTCTAATTTGATTGGCTTTTGTAGGTTATCCCTCTGGTTCTTGTTTTATGTTATATACTTCAGTTCTGAATCTTCTGTGTGTAGTTACCATTATGAATATGTAAAGGATAGTTATGTATATACAGTCATCCATTTTTTTCTGTGCGTGCCATTCCCCGTCACAATTTTGGATCTTTGAATCTTCCCCTTTAGTCATTGTTATCTCAATTTGTCCTTATGTATGCTGAACGTTCATTACTATCTTGCTATAGCAATTCTCATATTATTAATTTAAGCTTATAATGCCTTGTTTTAGTAAGATTTGACTCTTTTGCTTCTGTTTGTCTGATAGTCACTTGACTCCTAATTATGTATTTTTTTTTTCACTTTGTTTTAGTGAGCTGTCTCTTTTCAATATTTTCTGTAGTGCAGACCTCCTCATGGAGAATTCCTTCATTTTTTGTATGTTTGGAAGGTCTTAATTTCTCCTTCAAAGCTAAAGGAGAACTTAACTGATTACATTATTCTAGGCTGGTAGTTGCTTTCACTTAATAGTTTAAATATTTGATTCCATTTCTTTCTGGCTTGTAAGGTCTGTGCTTGAGTAATCCGATGATAATCTAATGGTTTTTCCTTTATAAGTATCTGTTTTCTTCTCCTAGTTGCCCTGAGAATTCTATCTTTGTTGTGGATTTTTGATAACTTTAATACAATGTGTCTTGGTGAAGGCCTTTTTGGGTTGAGATAATTGAGTGTTCTGTTGATTTCTCGAATTCCAAGCTCCAGCTCATTCCTTATATTTGGGAAATTCTTGTCAACTATTTGTCTGAAAATGCTTTCTAATCCCTGCTCCTTTTCTTTGCCTTCGATAATGCCCATTAATCTTATGTTTTCTCTCCTGATGGTGTCAGCTAGTTTTTGTATTTCTCTTTCATTATTTTTCATTCTTTGATTTCTCTCTTCTTCCTTCTGATTTATTTCTAGCTTTCTGTCTTCAATATCACTGATTCTTTCCTCCGTTTGGTCGACTTTATTTCCCAAGCTTACTATTTCATTTTTTGACTCTTGCAGTGTGTTTTTAATCTCTATAAGTTCTATTCTGTTCTTTTTGAAGATTTCAATATCCTTGCTAAAGACCTCATTTTGCTCATCTTGTTTTTTTTTTTTTTTTCAATTCCTGAAATTGTTGGTATGACTTGTTTTGGATTTTATTGAGTATTTTCAGAAGTGCCTCCTGAATTCTTTGTCGTTTATATCACATATTTCTGTATGTAGCTTATTTTCTGGAGCGCTCTCTCTCTCTCTCTCTCTCTCTCTCTCTCTCTCTCTCTCTTAAGATGCCTTGTCACTCTGGTTTTCCATGGTGTTTAATGAACTATTTCTCTGCCTGGGCATTAATAGAAGTGTATTCCGCTTCCCCGCCCCCCAGGAAGAAGATTTATTCTATAAAGGTCTTTCTTTAGCTTGTTGCAAAGAAGATGTTTTTCTTTTGGTTTCCTGTAGGTGGTGTCTAAGCCTCTTGTTTCCCTGCTTTATATAAGGCCTTAATAATGCCTTTTTTTTCCTTATAGATGTTTAAATCATGCTCACTACCTTCAGTAACAGTCCCTGTCAGCGTTACTGATAGTTTCAGTAACGTTTGCTCAGATTCCCCTGGTGCTCTGCAGTGTTCAGTCTTGGAGGATATGGGGAGAGTGGCCCATTGAGTTGCAGGATGGGAGCTGTGGCTCAGCCTCAGTTTTGCAACTGTGGCTGGTAAAAATCAACTGGGCCTTGCCCCTGGCCCAGGGAGCTCACAACACTCCCAGGCAGGGCTGTTCAGGGAACTCGCAACACCTTCTCCCCTCCCCCTTCTCTTATAGGGAGCTACAGCTGTGAGAGGCAGCTTCTTTGTTTCTCCCAGTCCATTGCCTAACACCCAGGGTTCTAACCTATGGTAGCTCTTATGCGCAGATCCCATGCTTAGATGTGCTGGTATGCAATTTGGTTGTTTTCTGTTGAGTTTTAGATGCTCATCGGCTTATTGCTCTTTCAAGGGGAAAGATCTGAGAACATCTCTCACTCTGCCATGTTTCTCTCCTGTGTATTTTAATTAAAATTTGATTTCTAGTTTCATACCATTATGGTCAGAGAAGATGCTTGATAGAAATTCAATTGTAAATCTGTTAAGATGTATTTTTTGTCCTGACATGTAGTTTATCCTGGGAAATATTCTATTTTCACTTTGAAAAATGTATATTCTGTTGCTTTGAAGTGAAACACTCTAAAAATATTAATTAAATCCATGTGGTCTAACATGTCACTTAAGGCTGCTGTTTCTTTGTTGATTTTCTGTCTGGAATATCTCTCCATTGGTGTCAATGAGGTGTTAAAATCTCCTACTATGAGTGTTTGCTGTTGATCTCTCTCTTCACTTTATGTATTTAGATGCTCTTATGTTGGTGTGCAAATGTATACAAAGGTTATGTCCTCTTGTTAGATTGATTTCTCTGTTACTATGCAATGCTCTTTTTGTCTCTTATTATATCTTTCTTTTAAAGTCTATTTTATCTAATATAAATATTGCTACTCTAGCAGTGCTTTTCATTTCCATTTGCATGAAATATATTTTTCTATTCTTTTACTTTCAGTTGTGTTTGTCTTTTGATCAGAACTGGGTCTCTTGTAGACAGCATATAAATGGTTTTGTTTTTAATCTATTCAGCTACCCTATGTCTTTTGATTAGAGCTTTTAATTCATTTTTATTTAAAGTGATTTTTGATAAATATACATTTATTGCCATTTTATTATTCATATGTATGATATTTTCCCTCTTTTTCTAAAGAAGTCCCCTTAACATTTTTATAATAGTAGTTTGTTGGTGATGAATTCTTCTAGTTTTTTCTTGTCTGAGAAGCTCTTTATGTCCCCTTCAATTTTAATAGATACTCTTGCTAGGTAAAGTAGTCTTGGTTGTATATCCTTGCTTTTCACCATCAAATGCACCAACATCTGTAACACAGAAGTACCAGAAGGAGAAAAGAAAGAGTAAGAGATTAAGAACCTATTTGAAGAAATAATGATAGAAAGCTTTCCTAATCTGGTGAAGGAAATAGACATACAAGATCAAGAAGTATGGAGAGTCTCAAACAAGATAACCCAAAGAGGCCCAAACCAAGACATAACATAATTAAAATGCCAAAAAAAAAGACAAAGCAAAAATCTTAAAAGTAACAAAAGAAAGGCAGCTAATTACTTACAAGGGATCTCTCATGAGACTGTCAGCTGATTTTTCAACAGAAACATTGCAGCCTCCAGATCCAGTATTGGCAGCAACCATCCATGGATCACTTTGTAGCTCCTACCAGGTAACCCTGAGCAATCAAAGACCTACACGGGAACTCCTGCCAAGGGGACACAAAACCAACACATTCAGAGGCTAGTGTAAGACCACAAGAGAAAACCACTTGACTAGACCCATAAGCAGCACACCCAAAGGGTGGTCTCATAAGGTACATGAGCTTGGTGGAGCAAATACCACGTTGAGGAGTCAGCTCCCATACAGCAGCTCATATCTTGTGAGTGTGAACAATCTCCACAGTTAGTCAACCTGAGGGTCAATCCCACCTACTCACATGCTAACAGCAATTAGGGCTTAGCTACAATAGGAAAAGACACACATTTCATACAAGGAACACACCCAGAACCCCCAACACAGATGATAATGGGGACTGCACAAGTGATAAGTGGGACTGCACAGGTGATAAGGGAGACTGCACCACTGGGCCACACAGGATGTCTACTATATAGGGCCACCTGGCCAAGGCTGAGAGATGTAACAAATCTTCTTAATACATAGAAAAAAAATAGAAAGGCAATTAAAATAAGAAAACAAGGAAGCATGCCACAATAAAACAACAGAAGAAACTTCTAGAAAAAAATAAATAAAACAGAGGAAAGCAACCTACCAGAGATAGAAGTCAAAACACTGGTTATAAAGATGCTCAATGAACTTGGGGAGAGAATAGATAATCTCAATGAGAACTTCAACAGGAAGATAGTAAACATAAGAAAGGATCAGTCAGAAATAAAGCATATAATAACTGAAATAGAGATTAATACAATAGAGGGAATCAACAATAAATTAGATGAGAGAGAGGACTGAATGAGTGATTTAGAATAAAGGTAGCAGAATACATCCAATCAGAACAGCAAGAAGGAAAAATAATGAGGATAGTTTAATGTGCTTCTGGAACAACATCAAATGTACCAACATTTGCATAATAGAGATATCAAAAGGAGAAGAGAGAAAGCAAGAAATTGAAAATCTATTCGAAGAAATAATGACAGAAAACTTCTCTAACTTGGCAAAGGAAATAGACATATAAGCCCAGGAAGCGCAGAGAATCTCAAACAATATAAACCTTAAAGGCCCACACCTAGACTCATCATAATTAAAATGCCAAAGGTTAAAGACAAAGAATCTTAAAAGCAGCAAGAATCGTAGTTACCTACAAGTGAACTCCCATTAGACTGTTAGCTAACTCCTCAACAGAAACTTTTCAGGCCAGAAGGAGTGGCATAAAATATTCAAGCTGATGAAAAAAAAAAAAAGGCCTACAACTAAGATTACTCTACCCAGCAAGGCTACGAATTAGAATTGGAGGTGAGATAAAGAGCTTCCCACAGGAATAGCTAAAGGAATTCATCACCAACAAGCCAGTATTACAAGAAATGTTAAGGAAACTTCTGTAAAAAAAGGGGGGGCAACCTATAAATATGAATAATAAAATGGCAAAAACTATATACCTATCGATAATCGCTTTAATGTAAATGGATTAAATGTTCTAGTCAAATAACATAGTTGAATGGATAAGAAAACAAGACCAATTTATATGCTGTGTACATGAGATCCACTTCAGATCAAATGACACACAAACTGAAAGTAAAGAAATGGAAAAAAGATATTTCACATAAACGAAAAATTTTTTAAAAAGCTTGGGCAGGAATGTTTATATCAGACAAAATAGACTTTAAAAGAAAGGCTATAATAAAACACAAAGAAGAGTATTTTTCATGACAGATGGATCAATCCAACAAGAGGACATAACTTAATAAACATTGTCAAATCCAACATAAGATCACCTACCTATATAAAGCAAATATCGACTAACATAAAGAGAGAGATCGACAATAATACAATCATAGTAGGGGAGTTTAATATCCCATTGACACCAATGGATGGATCTTCCAGACAGAAAATCAAAACAGTGGAAACAATGGCCTTAAAAAACACACCACGCAACATGGGTTTAATTAATATTTTTGGAGCGTTTCACCTGGAAGCAGTAGAATATATATTATTTTCAAGTGCACATGGAACATTTCTCAGGATAGATCTCATGTTAGGCCACAAAACAAATCTCAATAACCTTAAGAAGATTAAAATTATATCAAGTGTCTTCACTGACCACAAAGGTGTGAAACTAGAAAGCAACTACAAAATGTAAACTGCAAAATCCACAAACACATGGAGGCTAAATAACATGCTACTAAACCATGAATGTTAACAATGAGATCAATGTAGAAATAAAAGATACTTAGAGACAAATGAAAATGAAAACACAATGTCTCAAAATCTATGGGACACAGCAAAAGCAGTCTTAAGGGGAAAAATCATACCATTACAGGCCTACCTCAAGAAACAGAAAAGATATCAAATATGCAATCTAAATTTGTACTTTAAAAAACTAGAAAAAGAAGAGCAAGCAAAACCTAAAATGAGTATAGGTAAAGAAATAGTAAAGATCAGAGTGGAAAAAAACAAAATAAAGTCTAGAAATACAATACAACAGATCAAAGAAATAAAGAGCTGTTTTTCAAACACTTAACAAAATTGATAAATTCTCAATTAGACTCATAAGAATAAAAAGAGAGTGAACACATATAAATAAAATCAAAAATGAAATAGAAGTAACTATAGATACCACAGAAATACAATAGATTATATAAAAAATAATATGAGCTATTATATACCAACAAATTGGATATCTAGAAAAATGGATACATTTCTAGAAACACAATCTCCTTAGACTGAGTCAAGAAACAGAAATCTAAGCTGACCAATTACCACCAACTAATTGTACTCAGTAATAAAAAACTTCCAAAAAAACAAGAATTTAGACTGGATGGCACCATAGATGAATTTTATCAAACGTTCAAAGAAAAATTAATACTTATATTTTTGAAACTATTTCAAAAAATTCAAGAAAGGAA
The DNA here is from genome assembly GCF_000151845.1 of Pteropus vampyrus. NCBI lineage: Eukaryota > Metazoa > Chordata > Mammalia > Chiroptera > Pteropodidae > Pteropus > Pteropus vampyrus. The sequence continues at coordinate 216,162 of NW_011889496.1, read as the reverse complement.
AGGCTCCTTATTTTATTTATGAGGCCACCATTACCCTGATTCTAAAAGCAGACATATATTACAAAAAAAAGAAAAAAATGTAGGCCAATATCCTTGATAAACATTGATGTAGAGATCCTGAACAAAGTATTAGCAAACCAAATTCAGCAATACATTAAAAATATCTATACCATGATCAAGTTGGATATATTCCTGGGATGCAAAATTGGTTTGATATTAGCATATCAATTAATGTGATACACCATATTAATGAGTTGAAAGATAAAAATCATGTGATCATATCAATAGATGCAGAAAAAGCATCTGACAAAATCCAGCACTGATTAATGATAAAAATGGGAATAGAGAGAACAAATCATAATAAAGGCCACATATGACTAGCCGACAGTTAACTCATATTCAATGGGAAAATACTAAATGCATTTTCTTTAAGATCAGGAACAAGACAAGGATGTACACTTTCACCACTTCTATAAAACTTAGTATTGGAAATCCTAGCTACAGCAATCAGACAAGAAAGAGAAATGAAAGGCATCCAAATTGGAAAGGAAATAGTAAAACTGTCATTATTTGCTGATGGCATACTATTATAGAGAACCCTAAAGATTCCACAAAACAAAACAAAACAAAACAAAAACAACAACAACAACAAAAAGACTGATAGAACTGATCAATGAATTCAGTAAAGTATCAGGACACAAAGTTTACATTTAGAAGTCAGTTGCATTTTTATACACCAATGATGAACTTTCAGAAAGAGAAATTAAGAAAACAATCTCATTTACAATTGTATCAAAAAATAAAATATCTAGGGATATAAACAAAGGAGATAAAAGACTTGTTTTCAGAAAATTTTGTCATTGAAAAAAGACATTGAAGAAGATACAAATAAATGGAAGCATATACTGTGCTCATGGGTAGAAAAAAATCAACATCGTTAAAATGAACATACTATCCAAAGTGATCTATAGATTCAATGCAATCCTTGTCAAAATACCAATGGCATTTTTCAGAGAACTAGAATAAATAACCCTAAAACTTATATGGAACCACGATCCCGAGAAAGAAGAACAAAGTTGGAGGTATCACACTGCCTGGTATAAACTACACTGCAAAGCTATAGAAATCAAAACAGCACGACACTAGTATGAAAGCAGATACATTGATCAATGGAACAGAATAGAGACTATAGAAATAAATCCACACATATATAATTATTTAATCTATGACAAAGGAGGCAAGAATATACAAAGGTGTAAAGACAATCTCTTCAACAAATGGTGTTGGGAAAAATGGATAGATACATGCAAAAAAAAAATGAAACTGGACCACCTTCTTATATCACATAGAAAAACAGACTCAAAATGAATTAAAGACTTAAATGTAAAACCCCAAACTATAAAGCAAAGCAAACATAGGCAATGAATTCTCTGATATTGCTATTAGTGTA
>NW_011889496.1:202190-214557 GCF_000151845.1 Pteropus vampyrus | reverse complement strand
TATACACTCTATATATACATACATGTATATATATACACACTATATATACATACATATATGTGTGTGTGTATGTATATATATCCACCCTCAGGCAAGGGAAACAAAAGAAGAAATAAAGAAACAAGACTATATCAAGCTAAAAACTTTTTGCATGGCTAGGAAAACCATCAACCAAATGAAAATACAACCTATTGCATGGGAGAAGATGTTTGCTTATCATAATATCTGATAATAGTTTAATATCCAAAATTATAAAGAACTCATACAATTCAACAACAAAGGCAAACTATTTAATTTAAAAATCGGTAGAAGACCTGAATAGATATTTCTCCAAAGAGGAGATAAAGGTGGCCAACAAATGAAAAGACGCTCATGATCACTAATCATCAAAGAAATGCAAATAAAACCACAGTGAGATATTACCTCATACCTGTCAAAATGGTCATCGTCAATACATCAAAAAACAGCAAGTGTTGGCGAGGATGTGGAGAAAAGGGAACTCTCCTGCACTGTTAATGTGATTGCAAATTGATACAGCCATTATGAAAGAGAGTTTGGAGGTTCATCAAAAACTTAAAAATAATACTACCTTTTGACATAGTAATTGCACTTCTGAGTATTTATCCAAATAAACCCAAAACACTCATTCATAAAAATGTACGCACCCCTATGTTCAAAGCAGTGCTATTCACAATAGCCAAGATATGGAAACAACTACATAACCATTAATAGATGATTAGATAAGGAATTTACAGTATATTTATACTCAGCCTTAAAAAATGAAATCCTAACATTTGCAACTGCATGGGTGGACCTAGAGGGTATTATGCTGAATGAAATAAGTCAGACAGAAAGATATATATCACATGGTTTCACTCATATGCAGAATCTAAGGATCAAAATGAAGAAACTAAATTTAAAAAAACAATGAAGAAGTATAAATTAGTAGTTATAATACAGTCACAGGAATATAGAGTATAGCATAGGGAATTTAGTCAACATTGTTGTAATGGTTATACAAAAAGCCACATGGGTGCCAGAGTAATAGGAGAAAATCACTTTATAAATTATATAAATGTCTAACCATTTATATAATTTATATATATGCATACTTAAAAGTAATATGAAATAAATACTAACCATTTATATAAATGCATACTTAAAAGTAATATGAAATAAGAAAAAAAAACAAAGTAAAACAAAATAGAATAAAACAAAAAATTCAAATTTCCTTTCTTGTCCACAATCTAAATTTGCTAATTTAAAATGCATATTGTAGTTTCTTCCTTCATGTTGGAATATTTCTGTTCGTGATTTGTATATTTTTTATTGTTATGAAAAATTGAAGATACTTAATAAAATGTGTGACACCATAAAAACTTATTTTTAAACTTAAAACTAAAAATCTTGTGAAAAATTCTGAAGGAATAGAAGGCAAAAATTAGATAAATACATTATATCAGGTATATTAGGCTAAAAAAATGAAAGCACAAATTACAGTGACTTTAATAAATAAATGTTAATTTTCCTTATTTAATAAAAAATGGATGTTGATATTTGCTGCTATTGTTTCAACTTCTCAATCACACTATCACCAATCCAAGCTTTTTATATTTTTACATTTTCAGTCTCAGTATGCACATCTTCCTTTTTTATATTTGTCACCTTGTAGATAGCTGTTGGAGCTCCAGGCATCTTATCCGAAAAACAAAAGAAAAGAAGTACCAGTGTCAGCTACATCTTTCTTTTAAATAAAATTTAAAATTTCCCTTACATTTATTAGGCAAAAATGAGATATATGACTACTCTTAGCTACAAAAAATAAAAAAATAAAAAATAAAAATAAAAAAACCTGATAAATCAAACACATGACAAAAAATGCAGAAACATTTCTTTGGCTGGGCTTGTTTTCAGCTTGAAATAAAATTGGGTTATCATAACAAAGAAAAATGAGTTCACTATTGAGCAAGCCACTAGAAAAATGCCCATTCTTTTCTTAATTGGGGTTGAGTGGCATATCAGAACCATTTTTAAAGCACATTTGATTTGTAAATGATTTTTGGTAAATGAAAATAAAATATAAAAAAAAATCAATTTTCTTTGGCCAAAAATACAGAGTAGGTAAATGCTGTGCTTACCTTCTCGTGACCACCCTGAAATTACAACTAAACTACAAAACAACTATCATTGAAAATTGCATGAAGTCTAACTGAACAGAAGTCTTACAACTGAAGACACAGAAGAGGCCACCTCAAGACCGATAGGAGGGGTAGAGATGCAGAACAAGTTGGTCACATACCCACTTGTGGTTAAAAATTGGGAGAAGTATCTCAGCTGAAGAGGTCCCCCCTGAGAAGCAAGGTGTCTCAGCTTCACACTAGGTCCCAGTTCAGGGTTCCAGTGATGGGAAGAAAGTCCCCACAAATTTTGGCTGTGAGCCAGCAGAGACTAGCTGAATGAGACAAAGGGTGGCTGGAATTCCTTTAAAAAGGCCTGCACATAGATTAATTTGCTGAAGGACCCAGTTGCTCTGAGCTGAGGTGGCTGCTCAAAAAGCTCCAGGGATATACAGAGAGGAACTGAGTTGTCTGGCTTCAGGGAGAGGGCTGGAGGGGCAGCTTTCTCCCAGACAGAAGTGCTGGTAGAATCTATTGTTTCTTTATTTAGTCCTCCCCCATTCCCAGAGTGCAGATGCAGGGTGGTCACCATATCTAAGTCTCCATCAACCTGGCTAACAATGGTCAGCGTTGTTAGTTCCTTGGTGATAACCTCAACCCGCCCCACCCAACTTGCAGGCCTACCCAAGCTTCACCAAGGGACTTTTCCATACAAATGGCCTTTCTTGGTTTATACTGCAAAATATCCTAAAATCTCTCAAGGTTCGTAAAACCCAAACAAGCAATATCTGGCCTCAGCATGCCCCATACCTCTCACTGAGTAGCCTCAAGCCTGGCACTAGAAGCAGACAGGCTTAGTTCATGCCTCGGCCTCCCTCTAGGTTCTGTGTGAGTGGTGGTGGCCATCTGCATATTACTTGGTGGGTTATTCCAGGTGGCCCCGGGCAGGACACAGTTTGCAGCTGAACTTGACCTGTGGTGGAGCTCCTCCCTGAAGGCCCCAAAGCCAGCATGTCTGGTGGCCAGCTTCAGACTTAGCTGGAGTACCATCTGTGGCTGCATATAGGACAACACACATGAAGCACTGACTGGGCAGGCACCAGAGCCCTGGTAAAGTGGTTCCTGCTCCATAGGGTCGGCCCCTCGCTGCTCAGTTCTCACAACCAATCAGCCTGAGGAGCAGCCCCTCCCACTGATGTGCAAACAGCAACCAAGATTCAACTACAACATAAGAGCACATACAAACTATTCAAGGAACATATCTTGAGCACCTGGCTCAGATGACTAGGGAGGACTGCTCCACAGGGCCCCAAAACTACTAATAAGACCATTCTACTAAGACTGGGAGACACAGCAACTCTACCTAATACAGAGAAACAAACACAAGGAAGCAGCTAAAATGAGGAGACAAAAAAGATGTCCAAAATGAAAGAGCAGAACAAAGCTCCAGAAAAAGAAATGAACAAAATGGACATGAGCAATCTACCAGATTCAGAGTTCAAAACACTGGTTATAAGAATGCTCACTGAACTTAGAGGAAGAGTAGATAAACTCATGAGAATTTTAACAAAGAGATAGAAAATATTAAAATAGAGACAGAAAATATCAAAAGAGAACCAGTCGGAAATGAAAAATACAGTAACTGATATGATGAATACCTCAGGAGAAATCAATAGTAGATAGATGATGCAGAGGAGCAAAGCAGCAATTTAGAAGGTAAGGTAGCAGAAAATGACCTATCATAACAGTAACAAGAAAAGAATAAAAAATGTGAGCATATTATAGGACACCTCTCAGACAATATCAAGCATACCAACATTCTCATCATAGGAGTACCAGAAGAAGTAGAGAGAGAGTAAGAATTTGAAAACCTATTTGAAGAAATAGTAATAGAAAACTTTCCTGACCTGGCAAAGGAAATAGACATACAAGACCAGGAAGCTTAGAGTTCCAAACAAGATGAACTCAAACAGGCTCACGTCAGGACTCATCATAATTAAAATGCCAAAGATTAGGAACAAGTGAGAATCTTAAAAGCAGTAAGAGCAAAGCAGTTAGTTTCATACAAAGGAACTCCCTTAAGATTGTCAGCTGATTTCTCAACAGAAACTTTGAATGCCAGAAGGGATTGGCTGAAAATATGCAAAGTGATGAAAAGGAAGAACCTACAATCAAGATTACTCTACCCAGCAAAGCTATCATTTAGAATTGAAGGACAGATCAAGAGCTTCCCAGACAAGAAAAATCTAAAGGAATTCATAAACATCAAACCAGTATTGCAAAAAATATTTGAGGGACTTCTTTAAGAAAAAAAAAGATACAAAATATAACTAATAAAATGGCTATAACTACGTATCTAGCAACAATTACTTGAAATGTAAATGGATTAAATGCTCTAATCAAAAGATATGATGAAAAATGGATAAGAAAACAAGACTCTTACCCATGTTGCCTACAAGAGACTCACTTCAGATAAAAAGTCATATGCAGACTGAAAATAAAGGCATGGAAAAAGATGTTTCATAAAAATGGAAACAAACAAACAGTAAAAAACTGGAGTAGCAATATTAATATCAGATAAAACAAAGGCTATAACAGGAGACAAAGAAGTACCCAGTAATTCTACTTCTGGGTTTTTATTGGAATAAACTCAAAACAGTACTTCCAAGGGACTTGTTTTTTCATATGTTCTTCACAGCATTATTTACAATAGCCAAAATATAGAGGTAACCTGGGTGTCCATTAATGAATGAATGGATAAAGAAAAGATTGTACATACAATAGACTACTACTCAGCCATACAAAAGAATAAAATCTTACCATTTGCAACAACATAAATGGACCTCTCGGGTATTGTGCTGAGTAGAGTAAGTCAGACAGAGAAAGACAAATGCCATATGAGTTCACTTACATACGGAATCTAAAGAACAAAATAAATGAACAAACAACAGAAATAAATTTTAGATACAGAGAACGTTTTGATGGTTGCCAAATGGATGGAGGGTTGGGAAAGGTTGGCAAAAAGAGTGAAGAAATTAAGAAATACAAATTCATAGTTACATAATAGTCATGGGAATGTAAAATATAACATGAGGAATACAGACAATAATAGTGTAATAACTACATATGGTGTCAGATGAGTACTAGGAGTGATCACTTTGTGAGTTATCTAAATGTCTAATTACTACATTATACACCTGAAACTAATGTAATATATTATGCCAACTGTATTTTAAAAATAAAAAGTTAAAAAAGAAATCTATCTACACCAATTAACATACTGTGGGGATCTTTCACCATAGAGGAAATACAATTCAAGAAGGCTTTCATCTGCCACTGAAAAAGAATATGACATGACGAGGGTCACACAAATAGAATTTGTATCAGTTGACATTCTCAAGGTATTCCTTTGTAGACAAATATGTAGAAGATGAGTATCAAGCACAAAATCTAAAGCCAAAATGTCTGAAGAGAGTAATGTTCCATATTTAATATTCTAACAACAGTATGTTCTGATATGTTCTGGTCATTTTTAAAAGGTATGTGAAACTCACTGACCCAACTCAATGATATATTGGCAGAATTTTAGATCAGATAATTGGAAAAGCTAAACTTTCAGGCCAACTCACTACTTTCTCCATATAATTACACAAGGATGCCTGAAGCTTTGCTTTCCAAATATTTCCTAGAGAATCCAGCTTCTCCTCCAATCTCAGCTGGGTAAGGATGAGTTTTATGCATGGTTAATAGAATAGGCATATCTATTAGAAAACATATAATCATACTGCTAATGACAAAGTGATAATGATGATATGGTTTAGCATTTATTGAGTGCTTACTGTGAGCTGACTGGCCAGAAAATGAAACATACAGTTCCCAAGGACATACTTAGCACTGAATTTTCTTAGAGAAATATAGAATAAACACAACATGCCTGCAGAGCATCAAGAATTTCTGAAAGGTGTGCTGAAAGCAGACAAGGAGTATTCTTTAGGATTTAAAGTTATAGCCCAGCTGTGAGGGCATGATGTTCATGCAAAGGGGTGCATGATCTACCTTGACTTACAATTTCTTATAAAAGTTTCATGGGTATCCATAGTTTCCAGAGTTTCCTGCAAAAGACATGCCAAGTCAGGAAAAGCCCAAGGCAATGACTTACAGCCAGATATTTATAATACTTTATTATTCTCCCAGTCCAGAGGAATTTTACCAACAAGGGGTCATTTGTATCACAGCTATGTTGCTTAGTAACATTTATTAGGGTTTCTCAACATGCCAGAACTAGTAAGTTAACCCAAGGTGAAAGCTTTCAGAGTGTATGTATATCAAATTATCACATTGTACACTTTAAATATCTGACAATTTTACTTGTCAACTAGACATTAAAGAAGCTGGGAAAAAGGATTAATCTAAGATAAAATTTATCTACAAAGAGGAAAGATTTTGTTAAACCTTTACTCGCATAAACATTATTTATTTAATATTCACAACAAGTCTATGAGGTAGATAATATTATAATTTATTAGTGGCGAAATCAGGATGAAAATGGAATTTCTTGGTTCTAGGTACAAAATTATTAACCACAAAACTTCATGTGTTCCATAACTCTATGAAAGAAAAACAGAATGTAATAAACAGAGAGTAAACTGAGCCAATCTCAGATGAATGTTTCTTTAAAAGACTAAAAGGACAAAAAAGCAATTTAAACTTCTTTAAGTGTAAGATTTATTTTTTGTTGTTTTGTAATTTTATTTTAGGTGCTAGAAAATCTAAAGTGGTTATTGATTGAGTAGTTTTCCTTAACAGAAAAATTATCTTTTTTTTCAAAGACTAGTTTAAAAAAGGTAAACATATACCGATTGATAATTTGTGTTTATGAGTATTAGTTCTACAGCATATTTTTAATTCTTTCACACATTCCACATCTAAAGAAACATTGAATTATTTCTAATACACTAACATTTGGGTGAATTAGCCTGGAGTCATGGTGTGAAAATCTCTCTAAGCAATTTAAGCAAATTTCCAAAAATCAAAAATACTTTGGAAGAATGCTTTTGGAAGAATAATTCAGGCTTTCAATTTGAGTCATTTAACTCACTGCAGAGATATCTGCATTCCACCTCTCATTCCTTCAGCTTGTGTCTTAGGAAGACATTTTCTGTTCTTATAGTCATTTGTCTCGGGACAAATTTTTAAATATTTGACAACTGGTATGACCTAGGCACCAACTGGTTGAAATAGATGCTGGCCATATGCTGGTTCTGAATCCAACCTATATAAAAGGTTTTTTTTTTATTTTTAAATTATTTTACCTCTTACCTGATTGGCACTCATTAGATCAACCAGCTTTGTCTTTCATTGAGAGTCCAAGAGAAAGCTGCAGATGAATATTTAGCCATATTCATTGGTGCAAACATGGCTGAATATCAGCACTATGTTATTTTTCCTTTTTTGATTTGCAGTGGGTATGAGAATTGTAGAAGTAAAGAATATTATTAGGTGACATGAGTTTTAGTTTTGGGGGTATAATTGTAATTTTGTGGTTTCACATGATAATCTTTGAGAATTTGGAGCTTTGGAAGTGCTACAATAAAGCCTACATCATTTTGTCTTGACATAACCATCAGAAAGTCCATTCTCTTATATTTTCTGCACTTATAAAATAGTATGTTTAGTCTAGAGAATTTCATACTTCTATTAAATAGGATTTCTTAGGAAGTTAAAAATTATGCATGACAGTGTTGCACTCTAGACATATTCTATCAGACTCTCCATAGCTTTTTCTGGGATTATGCTTTTAACAAACCTCCAGGTGATTCCTATGTAGGCAGCTCAACTTTAGTTTCAACATCCTTATAGAAGATAAATAATTCATTAACATTTGTTTACATCAGAAGTTTTCCAGAAAGTGTACTAATTGCTATTTATATCCTCTTTAAGTTTATTTTATGATTCCTGAAAGTGGCATTATAAAGACCCTGTTTCTTCTTTACTGCCAGATTCTGTTGTGCTTCAATCTGGGACAGCCCTAAGATATCAGCATCTGCCTAGCTGTGCATTCCTGAGGGCATCATCCACCTCCTTGTTTCTCAGGCAGTAAATGACTGGATTGAGGAATGGTACAATTACAGTATAGAGCACAGAGATAATCTTGTTGTGGTTGAAAGTATACATGGCTCAGGGCCATAGGTGAAGAGGGTGGAGTAGTAGTAGATGACAGGCACTACCGGATAAGAAGCACAAGTGGAGAAGGCTTTGTGGTGTCCCTGGATAGTAGGAATCCTCAGGATGGCTACAATTATGGCAGCATATGATAAAACCACAGCCAATAGAGGAAGGAGAATGATGACCAGGGCCAAGAGAAAGTCTGAGATTAAGTAGTGGGGAGATATCACAGAAAAAGTGGCTGATGATGTCGGGTCCACAGTAGGACAGTTGGGAAATAAAAAGAAGCATCATCATGGAGCTGAAGAAGCCACTGCCCCAAGATGAAGCTGCAAGACGAGTGGCAAGGCTGGAAGGCATAAGACTGGGATAACGGAGGGGTTCACAGATGGCCAGGTAGCGGTCATAGGCCATGATTGCCAACAGGACACACTCAGTGCAGGCTAAGGCAAAGAAGAAGTAAAGTTGAGTCATACAACCTATAAAGGAAACTCTACAGTCCTGGTTAAGAAATGCTCCCAAGAGTCGGAGAACAGTGACATTGATGTAACATAGCTCCAAGAAGGAGAGATGGCCAAGGGAAACGTACATTGGGCGATGAGGCTTTGTGTAAGCCAGATCATGGAAACAATGAGTGCATTTTCCAACAATGTCAACAGATAAATTGCAAGAAAGAGGGCAAAGAGGAGCAGCTGAAGTGGTGGAGAGGTAGGGAAACCCACTAAAACAAACTCTTCTCTGTGGCCTCCACTCAAATTTCTCATGATCTCTGTCCACTTGACTACCTGAAAAAGTAACAGGAAGAACAAGATGTTGAAAGATAGATGGACCAGACTGCCAGCAACCCTTCATATTACAACCTTCTGAAGAATTCTAATGATATATTATCAATTATTATTAAATCTTTTTGCTCCTCTGCTGTTTTATCTCCCACCTCAGGGGAAAAGTTATCAGACTTAAAGATTGTATTCAATAACTTAACAACCTTAACTACAGTGGGTTTTTGATAAATGATTACTGAGTGACTTCAGAACAAGTTCAACATTTTAATTCTTGTTTTCTTATCCATGAAATGCTCTTCTTTCACTTTCCACAAACCCCTAAGCCCCATGGCACCTTCAGTTAATATTTGTTGAATGAACAAATAAAGGAAGGAGTGACAGCAAGGTGACAGCAAGCCTAAGGATTAATCTCTCAAGGGAAATTAGACTAAGAGGAGGTAGTAACTCAAAGATATTACTTGAATTATAATGTAAAGCAACATAAGATTAGGAAGGTTGGTTTGGGATGTGTTCATTCACAGTTGGAGGAATAATTCAGTATAGAGGTGATAAAAGAAGTTCTCCAGAAAGAGACCATTTTCTATGTATTTTATTTGTATTTTTGAGTATATTCTCTGTACCAGAATTAGGTTGTATCATTCCTAGGCTGGTGTTGTAGGTTGAAAAATGAACCCCAATAAATAAGGTGTCTACATCCTAATCTCTGAAACATATAAATGTTACATTGTATAGCAAAGATTTTGCAGGTATGATTAAGTTAAGGATACTGAAATGAGAGATTACCCTGCATTATCCAGGTGAACTTTAAATGCAGTTACAATGGTCCTTATAAGAAAGAGGCAGAGGGAAATTTAAAATAGACATAGAGAGAAGACAACCTAAAGATGTAGCAAAGAGATTTTAATATTGGCCCTAAAGATTGGGGTGATGTGGCCAAAGAATTCCAGTGGTCACCAAAAGCTAAAAGAGGCAAGAAATGGATTCTCCTCTAGAGTGTGTGAAGGGAGCATGGCCTTGCCAGCACCTTGAGTTTGGCCAAATGATATTGATTTCAGACTTCTGGCCTTCAGAACTTTAAGAGAATAAATCCCTGTTTTAAGCTACTAAATTTGTTGTAGTTATAACAATCACAGAATAATGACACAGTTAGTGAAGCATCAAAGTGAAAAAGGCAGTCATATTCCTCTCAACCATCCTTCTGTGTCTTCCTAGTCTCCTATCAATATTTATAGTGGTCTGACATCTCCAGAGGGCATTTGGAAAAATTATAAATCTAATTGAGATTAAATTATGTGTTAGATATTATCGAACATTTTCATTTTTGGTGGAACTAAGCATTTGTCTTCACATTTTATTTTCCTTAAGCAACTTAAAAAAACAATATACCAGATTGCATAATTTTAACTCGACCTGTATTTTTATCATACACTTAAATAATTACAGAGAATCTAATTTCGCTGTACTGTGAATATTGACAGTTGAATAAAACTATTATATCAATCCTTTAGGTGTTAAGTGAAATCTAAATATTGATGCTATGATACCATTAATTGTTTAAAAAAATTACATGAGTGCGTGTATCTTTAAAAATGGAAATTTTCCATTATTCTTCTTACTGAACTCATAATTCATGGTATTATAATATATTTTTATAACTTCAAGACTTTCATTGATTTCTCTGTCTCTATCTGCCTACCTATTTATAAATCTGGTTCTTATACTATTGAAGCTGTTTTTAAAACTATTTTCTTCCAGATATTACTATATAATTAGCATACATTTTACCAAAGCAAGACAAATTTTAAAAATAAGCAACATTTTAGAAATGTATTAAATACAATATACATATGATGCATTACTGAATTGTACACTTGAAACTTATATAACTTATTAACCAATATCACCTCAATAACAAATAAAATAAAAAATAAATGTATTAAAATATTTTTTAATAATGCGGATTGTACATTTTTTCAATTCTTGTGTGCATACATGAAGACTACTTATTAACATAGTAATAAAGTTTTCAGCATCAATTCCATTCTTTTCATTTTGGAGATACAAACACCCAGGAAACTCATTCTCATAAATAAATTGACACTGATACACCATGGCTCAAGGAATAAAAGTTATTGTTATAGTAATACAACTAAATTATTTAAACTTTTTATTAGTTATGTGCCAGAAATTACACAGTGATCTATCATCAAAATGGTTTTCTGGATCTATTAGCTGACAATTCAATTAGATTTCAATTGTGTTTAAAAAATCATATTGAAGTGGGGAGGTCTGATTAAGATGATGGAATAGGTAAATGCTGTGCTCCTCTCCTCCCAAGACCACATCAAAATTACAACTAAATTATAATTATAGAATAACCGTCACTGAGAATTGCCTGAAGACTAGTTTAACAGAAGTCCTATAACTCCTATAACTAAGGACATACAGAAGAAGCCTGGAGACTGGTAGGAGGGGTGGATATGTAGAACAGGCTGATTCAACACCTACATGTTGTGGTTAAAAATCAGGAGGGATATCTTAGCTGTGGAGGTCTTCTCTAAGGAACGAGGGGTCCAAGACCCAGGTTTCCAGTGCTGGGAAGAGAAGTCCCCACAATTTTGGCTGTGAAAATCAGAGGAAATTGTGGCTAAGTGAGACAAAGAGCAGCTGAAATTTCCAGTTTTCCTCTTAAAGGTCCTGGGAATAGATTACTCACTGATGAGTTCATTCACTCTGAGTTCCAGCACTGGGGTAGCTGCTTGAAAGCTGTTAGAAATATATGAGAAAGATCTAAATTGTCTGGTTTTAAAGAAAGGGCTGGAGGGCAGATTTTTCTCAGAAGTGCTGGAAGAAACCATTGTTCTTTTATTAACCCATCCCCACACCAGCCTACACCCGTAGGTATGTGTTATATCTGAGTCTCCATCAACATAGATAATATCGTTCACCCAGCCCTGATGATTTGCTGAGACTATGACCTACCCAACTTTTTGGTCCACTCAAACCACTTCCAGCGGTGTTTCCAAACAAATAGCCTGTCTTGAATCATGTTGTGCACTTTCCTAAAATCTCTTAAAGGTTCACAAATCCCCAGCTAATAGTGTCAAACCTAGGCATGTCTTGTACCTCTTGGTAAGCAGCCTCAAGTCAGAAGAGAATATTTCATTGGCATGAAATATTCAAAGTGATTAAAAGTAAGGGCCTAGAAACAAGATTATTCTTTCCAGCAAAGCCATCATTTAGAATTAAAGAACTGATAAAGAACTTCCCAGACAAGAGAAAGCTATAGGAGTTCACCACCAC
>NW_011889496.1:191365-201627 GCF_000151845.1 Pteropus vampyrus | reverse complement strand
ATATATACACACACACACACACAAAGGAATATTACTCATCCATAAAAAAGAATGATATTGTGCCATCTGCAACAACATGGATGAACCTGAAGGGTATTATTCTGAGTGAAATAAGTCAGACAGAGAAAGATAAAAACCATGTGATTTTACTTATATGCAGAATGTAAAAAACAAAAGATGAACAAACAAAAAATAAATAATCTCATAGATACAGAAAACATTTTGATGGTTGCTAGATTGGAAGGGAGGTTGGGATTGGCTGAAAAATGGGAAGGAATTAAGAAGCACAAATTGGTAGTTACAAAATGATAATAGGGATGTAAAGTATAGCATAGAAAATAGAGTTGATAATACAGTAATAACTACATATGATGTCAGATGGATATTGGACTTATTGGGGTGATCACTTTCTAAATTATATAAATGTCCAATTACTATGGTGTATACCTGAAACCAATATAATGTATGTCAACTGTAATTGAAAAATAAAAATGCTATTTAAAAAGAATCATATAGTAAACCACTGACTTGTTAATGTATTACCCAGTTATTAGTCATTCACTTTCTGAGTATTGACATCAGTGCTGTCACTAACCTACTGGTAAGATTCAGTTATGCTTCCCTGTACACAGGGAGAAAAAGTTTGAAAAAGGAAAATGGTTAAGGAGAAGAAATACTTTCTCAAGCAGACCAATTTTAAGAGCTTCTAAGGGAGCTGAAGATCAGGAAACAATTCCCTTGGAACGATCCATACTTAAATATTGGAAGGTCTTTTTGTACAACCCAATGCACATAAACCCAGGTTTGGAAAACTGACTTAATGTGTCAGATACTTTTCTTGGAGAGGATATATGGGAGGTGAGTGTGAGGACAGGATAGGAAGGAAGCACTGAATACCTTGGGGCTGGGTAATAATGAGGATTGGAGAAAACTAAAATGGTGGCTGGAAAGGCCCAAGAGCCAAGGCAAGGAAATTCAGATACTGAAATACACTGAGCATCTGTAAAGGGACCAGTCTTATTCCTCTATTCTCGGTATACAGAGCATCGTCTAGAACATAACGGCACTCAAAACAAACAAACAAACAAACAAACAAACAAACAAAAACAGTGAAATGAGATTCAGTCTTGATTTGTATAGTTTTGAATAATTTACTTCATTCATAAGACATTTTGTAAATTACACAAACTGAATAAAAACTAGAGTTCTTTCCAATTGTAGCACGGCATAAAATTTGGCGAAATTCCAAACTGGCCCAGAATCATCCCTGAGGGAGAGGGGAGAGTTGTTAGAAAATTAGGTGGAGACTGGGAAGCAGCCTGGGAAACTAGCTCTCTGGTTCACATAATTTTTTGAAGTCAGTCTTGCTCTGCAGCCCTCTGTGGCTTAAATTATCTGCTGATTCAAAAGCAAGATTGCAAGTAGAGTCCCTTGCACCCAGAGGTATGCATGAGCCTAACTCCTACCTACTCCTTAAAATCACTTTACATCATCATCTTCATAGGTTTCCAGTGCAGTTGTTGAAAACAGAATGCTATTTGCTATTCAGACTAGCCCGAGCAACTTTTCCAGCCAGAGCAACTTTGGCCTGTAACCCCCACCAGATACTGTCTCTCTACATTCTGCTCCAAATTTGCCCTTCTTTTCTGAGAAGGGTCTCCTGGATAGACTACATCTGAATCTTGATACTCAGATCCCTCTGGTAGTTCTGAGCATATCAGTGTACTGTGTGTACTGAACTCTTGTGTTTTGTTGTTGTTGTTGTTGTTGTTCTTTTTTGTTTATTTGTTTACTCTAACTTCTGGAATATATCTTTCCTCTCTTGTCAGTCTTAGAACAACATTCCTCTTCAAAATTTTTATGATATCAGGACAGCATTCTACCATCAGAGCAGTATGGGAAAGATGAGACTGAAATTTCAACATTCACATACGGATAAACTCTTTAAATGCAGACTTCTTATTTGACAGGTTAGTTTCCAAAAAAATAATTAATGAGAAAAATCTTGAGGATTTTTTTATTAAGTTTATTGGGGTAACATTGGTTAATACAATTATATAATTTTCAGGTGTACATTATAATTTTACATCTATACATTCTATTGTGTGATTACCACCCAAAGTCCAGTTTCCTTCAGCTACTCTATATTTCATCCCCTTTACCCACTTCATCCAACCCCTATTCCCTTATATTTGATTCCCTTTACCCAGTCTACCTCTCCCCCTACCCTCTGGTAACCTTAGTCCATTGTCCATGTCCCTGAGTCTCTGTTAGATTGTCCTGTTGATTTGTTGCTTTTAGGTTTATATCCCACATGTAAGTGATATCGTGTCATTTTCAACTTTTTCTCTCTGGCTTATTTCGCTTAGTATGATTTTCTCAAGGTCCATCCATGTTGTTGCAAATGGCAGTATTTTATTTCTTCTTATGGCTAATATGTACCACAGCTTCGTTAGCCAATCGTCTATTATAGGACACTTTTGTTGCTTCCATGTCCTGGCCACTGTAGATAATGCTGCTATGAACATCGGTGTGCAAATATCTTTTTGGATATGGGTTTTCAAGTCTTTGGGATAAATACCCAGTAGAGGGATTGCTGGATCATATGGTAGATCAATTCTCAGTTTATTGAGGAAACTCCATACTGTTTTCCATAAAGGTTGTATGAATTTACAGTTCCACCAACAGTGTATGAGGGTTCTTTTTTCTCTGTATCCTCTCCAACATTTGTTATTAATTGTCCTGTTGATTATAGCCAATCTAAAAGGTGTGAGATGGCATCTTATTGTTGTTTTGATTTGAATTTCACTGATAGCTAGCAATGTTGAGCATCTTTTCATATATTTGTTGGTCATTTTTATGTCCTCTAGGAAGAAGTGTCTGTTCAGGTTCTCTGCCCATTTTTTTGATTGGATCATTTGATTTTTTTGTTATTGTTGAGTCGTATGAGTTCTTTGTATATTTTGGATATTAGGCCCTTATCAGAGGCATTGCTTGCAAATATACTTTTTCACTCAGATGGTTGCCCCTTTACCTTATTGACGATTTCTTTTGCTGAGCAGAAGCTTTTTAGTTTGATGTAGCATCATTCATTTCTTTTTGCTTTTACTTCCCTTGCCTTTGAGGTCAAACGCATAAAATCCTCTTTAAGTCCAAGGTCCTTGAGTTTAGTTCCCATGTTTTCTTCTATGTAGTTTATTGTTTCAGGTCTTATACTCAGGTCCTTAATCCATTTTTATTTAATTTTGGTGTGTGGTGATAGACAACAGTCTAGTTTCATTCTTTTGAAGTTGGCCTTCCTATTTTCTCAATACCATTTATTGAAGAGGCTTTCCTTTCTCCACTGTATATTTTTGGCTTTTTTCCCAAATATTATTTGCCCATATAAATATGGTTTTACTTCTAGACTCTCAATACTGTTCCACTGGTCCGTTGTCTGTTTTTCTATCAATACCATGCTGTTTTGATTACTGTTGCTTTCTAGTATCATTTGAAGTCAGGCAGAGTGATGCCTCCAGCCTCATTCTTTTTTCTCAGGATGGCTTTGGCAATTCAGGATCTTTTGTGCTTCCATACAAATCTGATGATTTTTTTGTTCTATTTCTTTAAAAAATGGCAATGGAATTTTGATAGGGATTGCTTTAAATCTGTGTAATGCTTTAAGTAATATAGTCATTTTAACTATATTGATTCTTCCAATCCAAGAACATGGCATATGTTTCCATTTCTTTGTATCTTCTTCGATTTTTTTTAATAGGGTCTTGTAGTTTTCATTATATAGGTTTTTCACATGTTTCATTAAATTTATTCCTAGGTATTTTATTTCTTGTGTTGCAATTGCAAAAGTCATTATTTTTTCCACTTCTTTTTCTGATGCTTCATTATTAGAATATAGAAATGCTATGGATTTTTGAACATTGATTTTGTCCCAGAGACTTTACTGTATTTGCTTATTGTTTCTCATAGTGTTCTTGTGGAGTCTTTAGGGTTTTCTATATAGAGAATCATGTCATCTGCAAATAATGAGAGTTTGACTTCTTCATTTTCTATTCGGATGCCTTTTATATCTTTCTCTTGCCTAATTACACTCACTAAATCCTCAAATGTTATATTGAATAACAGGTGACAGTGTACAGCCTTGTGTTGTTCCTGATCTTAGAGGGAAAGGTTTTTAGTTTTTCACCATTAATTATAATGTTGATTGAGGGTTTTTCATATATGGCCTTTATTATGTTAAGGTACTTACCTTCTATACTAATTTTGTTAGGTGTTTTGATCATAAATGGATGCTGTATCTTGTCAAAGGCTTTTTCTGCATCTATTGCTATGATCATATGATTCTATTTTTTAAATTTGTTTATGTGATGTATCACACCAATTGATTTGTGTATGTTGAACCATCCCTGTGCCCCTGGGATGAAGCCCACTTTATTGTGGTGTATAATCTTTTTAATATGTTGCTGTATTCGGTTCACTAGTATTTTATTTAGGATTTTTGCATCTGTGTTCATGAGAGATATTGATCTGTAGTTTTCTTTTTTGTGTTATCTTTACCAGGTTTTGGTATCAGAGTAATATTGGCCTCATAAAATGAGTTGGGAAGTATTGCTTCCTCTTCGATTTTTTGAAAGAATTTGAGGAGAACAGGTATTAAATCTTCTTTGAACGTTTGGTAGAATTCACTGGTGAATCCATCTGGTCCTGGACTTTTACTTTTTGGTAGGTTTTTAATGATTGTTTCAATTTTCATACTGCTGATAGGTCTATTTAGATTTTTCAGATCTTGATTTAGTATAGGAAGATTTTATTTTTCTAAGTACTGCTCCATTTCTTTTAGGTTATTAAATTTGTTATTATATGCTTTTACATAGTATTATTGTATGATCCTTTGTATTTCTGTGATGTCTGTTGTAATTTCCCTTATTTCATCCTTTATTTTGTTTATTTGTGCTCAAACTCTGTTTTCTTTAGTGAATCTAGCCAGGTTTTTTTTTTTCCTCAATTTTATTAACCTTCTCAAAGACCCAGCTCTTTACTACTTTTATTTGTGTTTTTTCTTTGTATTTTTTTGTTTGTTTTCATTTTCATTTATTTCTGCTATAATTCATCATTTCTTTCATTCTGCTAATTTTAGGCTTCATTTGTTCTTCCTTTCTAGTTTTTTAAGATGAAACATTTGGTGTTTATTTGGGCTCATTCTTGTTTTTGGAGATAATAAGCCTGTAATGATATGAACTCTCCTCTTATGATCGCTTTTGCCGTTTCCCACAGTTTTGATATGCTGTACTATCATTATCATTTGTTTCTATGTATCTCTTGATCTCTCTTTTTATTTCTTCTCTGACCCAGTTTTTCTTCAGTAGCATCTTGTTTTATCTTTATACATTTGTGGTTATTTTTGATTTCTTTTTGCAGTTGATCTCTAGTTTGAAAGCATTATGATCAGAGAATATGGTTGGTATGATTTCAACCCTTTCATATTTGTTTAGGCTATCTCTGTGTCCCAGTATATGGTTGATTCTTAAGAATGTTCCATGTGCCCTAGAGAAGAATGTATAAGCAGTTGTTTTGGAATGGAAGGCTCTGTAAATGTTAATTATGTCCAGTTGGTCTAATGTATCATTTAAGGATAATATTTCCTTATTAATTTTCTGTTTAGATGATCTGTCCATATCCTACAGTGGGATATTTAGGTACTCTGCTACGATAGTGTTTTGTCTGTTTCTCCCTTTAGTTCTGTTAGTAATTGCTTTACATATTTCGGGGCTCTCTGATTGGGAGCATAAATATTAACAAGTGTTATGTCTTCTTGGTGCCTGATTCCCTTTATCATTATGAAGTGTTTTTCAGTATCTTTCTTCACCTTTTTTATTTTGAAGTCTATTTCATCTGATATTAGTACCGGTACTCCCACTTTTCTCAGAATGTCATTTGCCTGAAATATCATTTTCCATCCTTTCACTTTGAGTCTATATTTGTCTTTGAAGCTGAGATGCGTCTTCTAGAGGCAGCATATGTTTGGCATTTGTTTCTTGATCCATTCTACAACTCTGTGCCTTTTTACTGATGAGTTCAATCCATTTCATTTAGGGTGATTATTGAAATATGAGGTCTTCTTATAGCCATTTTATCTTTTGCTTTCAGATAGCTCAGTGTTTCCATTGCTTCCTGGTCCTTCTGTTTCTGTTTTCTTTAATTTAGTTGGCTTTTGTTGATTTTGCTTCTAGTTCTTCTTGTTTTATGTTATATAGTCCATTAATCTTTGGTGTGTGGTTACCATTACGAATATGAAAAAGATAGTGTATATATATATATATATATATATATATATATATATGTGTGTATATATATATATATATATATATATATATATACAGTCGTCCATTTTATTTTACATGTACCTCATCTCCATTTTCCATTATGAATTTAGATTTTTGAGTCTTCCCCTTTTTAGTCATTGTTGTTTCAGTTTGTCCCTATGTATGCTGAACATTCATTACTATCTTCCTATAGCATTTCTCTTCTTATTATTTAAGGTTAGAAAGCCTTATCTTAGTAAAGATTGCACTCTTCTGCTTCTATTTGACTTATACCAACTTAACTCCTAATTATGTTTGTTTTTTTTTTGTCATTGTTATCTTGTTTTAGGTGAGCTGACGTCTTTCAGTATTTCATGTAGTACAGGCCTCATAGTGGAGAATTCTCTTAATTTTTGTATGTCTGGAAAGGTCTTAATTTCTCCTTCATAGCTAAAGGAAAGCTTAGATGAATACATTATTCTAGGCTGGTAGTTCCTTTCACTTAATAGTTTAAATATTTGATTCCATTTCTTTCTGGCTTGTAAGGTCTGCGCTGAGTAATCTGATGATAATCTAATGGTTTTTCCTTTAGAAGTTACTGTTTTCTTCTCCCTGGCTGCCCTGAGAATTCTATTTTTGTTGTTGATTTTTGATAACTTTAATACAATATGTCTTTGTGAAGGCCTTTTTCGATTGAGATTATTGGGTGTTCTGTTGACTTCTTGAATTCCAAGTTCCAGCTCATTCCTTAGATTTGGGAAATTCTCTTCCACTATTTGTCTGAAAATACTCTCTAATCCTTGCTTCTTTTCTTCACCTTCGATAATGCCCATTATTCCTATTTTGCCTCTACTGATAGTATCAGCTAGTTTTTGTATTTCTCTTTCATTATTTTTCATTCTTCGGTTGCTCTCTTCTTCCTTCTGATTTCCTTCTAGATTTCTGTCTTTGATATCACTGACCCTTTCCTTCTTTTGGTTAACTCTATTTCCTAAGCTTGCTATTTCATTTTTCAACTCTTGAAATGTGTTTTTTTTTTTTTTATCTCCGTAAGATCTATTCTGTTCTTTTTGAGGGTTTCAATCTCCTTGCTCTGCTCATCTAGTTGTTTTCTCTATTCCTGAAATTGTTGATATGACTCGTTTCTGAATTCATTGAGTTTTGCTCAGAAGTACAGTCCTGAATTCTCTGTCATTTAAGTTGCATATTTCTATGTCTGTAAGCTTATTTTCCAAAGATTTTTCTCTTTCTTTCTGAGATGCTTTATCACCTTGGTCGTTCATGGTGTTTAATGGAATATTTCTCCACCTGGGCATTAATGGAAGCGTATTCTGCTGTTTTTCCAGAAAGAAGATTTATTACATAAAGGTCTGTCTTTAGCCAGCTACAAAGAAGGTGCTTTTCTTTTGGTTTCCAGTAGGTGGCGTCTAAGGTTATTTATATAAAGCCTATATAATTTTTTTTTTTTTAATTTTCTTGTAGAAATTTAATCATACTTACTACTCTCAGTTCAATCACTGTCAGTGTTAGCAAACAGTTTGGTAGTGTTTGCTCAGATTCACCTGGGGCTCCTCAGTGATTGATCTTGGAGCATGGGGTGAGGGTCCTTCTGTGCTGGTAGTTGGGGGCTGCGGCTCAGCCTTGGTTTTGAAACCACGGCCAGTAAAAATCAACTGTTGTTTCTCTGCAGCCCCATCTCACTTCTCTGCTTTCTGCCCTGATGACTGGGCCCTGCTGCCGGCTGCGTGGAAGTCTCGTAACTTCCAGGCAAGGTTGTTCAGAGAAGTCGCCGCACCTTCTCTCCTCTTTCTCCTCCTGCCAGGAGCTCCAGAGGCTATGAGAGGTAGCTTCATTCTTGGCAGCATTTGCTCAGATTTCCCTAGGGCTCCTCAGTTATTGGTCTCAGAGTGTTTTGGAGGGGAGAGGCCTTTTGGGTTGAGATTTGGGGGCTGCAGCTCAGCCTTGGTTTTGCAACAACGGCTAGTAAAAATCAGCTGTTGTTTCTCTGCAGCCCCATCCCGCTTCTTTGCTTTCTGCCCTGAAGATTGGACCCTGCTGCCGGCTGCATAGAAGTCCCAGCACTTCCAGGCAGGGTTGTTCAGAGAAGTCACTGAAACTTCTCCTTCCTCCTTCTGCAAGGAGCTCTGGTGGCTGTAAGAAGCAGCTTCTTTATTTCTCCCAGTCCACTGCCCAATAACCTGGAGTTCTGACCTGTGGTAGTTCTTATGCGCAGATCCCACGCTCAAATGTGCTGGTGTGCAGTGTGGGTATTTTTCGTTCGGTTTTAATATTCAGCTTAACGTTGTTTCAAGGGGAGAGATCTGAGGATGTCTCTCACTCCACCATGTTTCAAAGAATCCTCTGGTACAAGGTTGAGCTCATTCAGTGATTTCCTCTTCAGCGATTTCCTGTGGGAACAGGGCTCACCCATGCCAAGAGGTCTGGAGGAAATGATGATTTCTTTCATTGAATTTCTCCATAGAACCAAGAGGAACTCTACTCATAGTTCTTTTCAGGATTAAATGATATTAATAATATTGTACGATTTATCTTTTCTTTGAACTTGAATGCCAACTTTAATGATCACCCTCCTTTCTTCATCTACCACCTGACATTCTTATTTACCTCCAGTCATGTCAGAGTTCTTTAAGACACCACTCTGTTTTCTACCTCTCATTTTTGCACATAAATAAGCATCATAAACATCAGTTCTTCTGTGAAGACTTTGTTCAGTAGATCCCTCACCTGTGCTATAACTCTATTAACAGATCTACAAGATAATTATGTATTGACCTAGATTTTTCCTCTTCAAGAGAAGAAACTCTCACTTTTTAAATTCACATTAAGTTCAGTGCTTTGCACATAGTAGGTACTCAGTAAATCTTTATTGAATAAGTTTATAAATAAAAAAAGTATAATAATTTAGGAGTTTGGGGAAAGAATTTCTTCCTTTATTTCGAAGGTAGAAGGCTGAACTTGTTTTCTTATTAAATAGGGCTGCTTCTGCTGCTTTTGATA
Source organism: Pteropus vampyrus (assembly GCF_000151845.1). Taxonomy (NCBI): domain Eukaryota; kingdom Metazoa; phylum Chordata; class Mammalia; order Chiroptera; family Pteropodidae; genus Pteropus; species Pteropus vampyrus. The sequence goes on along the minus strand of NW_011889496.1, from coordinate 192,310 downwards.
TCAGTCATTTCTACTTCATTAGACTATGTGAATATTCAAAAGACAATTTAAATGAGAATAATTTGCCTGCAATGTGAAACACACTTATTTTAAAACACATTGGTGATTTCATAGGTCTATGGGCTTGAAACCATGCAGATGTCACTGGATCACCCCAATTGACTATTTATAGCAACATAACTGCCTGTATTCCTGTCTAACCTCTTAGATGTTACATAAATAAAACCTGATCAGTACATTACATAACCCCCAATGTCTCTTCTCAGGAAGCCACAGAAACCTTGTCCAGAGACATGGCAGGACCCTGTACACAGATATATTTCATTTTCAGAGAAAAATTAAGTTTATTTTGTTTTCCCTGAATTTTTCATTTGGTCATTATAAATTGAACAATCATAATTCACTAAGCAAATAACTTAGTGAATCAATGACTGAGGGCTATCTCATTGTGATTACTGTCTTAGTCTGCATCCACATGGCATATAAAGAAGACATAATAATAAAATTTATTGCTATGTACAAGGCATTGAGTACTTTTCACATGGTAATTTAATCCTCATGACAGCCCAAAGAGTTTAAGCACATTTATTTCTATTTATAAAGGGCATAAAGAGAGGAGTGAATTTTTTTAAGGTGACACATCTAGGAAAATGTGCAGCTGAGAATAAATCTAAATAATCTGGCTATGGAGGTATCTCAGTATGGCAGCAAATAGTCATTACTCTATAAATCTTCCATGGAAATAAATAGATGTTCATAGGTATAGTCAGATGGACTCATTCATGTGAAAACAAAGGTTTTTTCCTTCCTTTCTTCCTTCCTTCCTTCCTTCCTTCCTTCCTTCCTTCGTTTCTTTCTTCTTTTCTTTTCTTTCTTTCTTCTTTTCTTTTCTTTCTTTCTTTCTTTCTTTCTTTCTTTCTTTCTTTCTTTCTTTCTTTCTTTCTT
>NW_011889496.1:159696-191188 GCF_000151845.1 Pteropus vampyrus | reverse complement strand
TCTCTCTCTCTCTCTGTCTCTCTTTCTTTCTTTTCCTTTTTTTCTCTTTTTCTTTTTTGCTTTTTCTCTTTTCTTTCTTTTGCTCATCTGTGTATAGAAGTCAAATTTAACTTATAATTTTTAAAAATACAAATTGAATTTGGACTGTGTAGATATGGAATGAATATGGCAGATGTAGCTTTGTTCCTGGCCTTAGGGCAAGGAGGATGTTACACTCTAAACAAACCAAAATTGGCCTCTGTCTTTCTAAATTGACACCTACGTTTGCTCTCTGGATTCCCCTTTTCATGCACAATGTTCTGTCCAATTCAACATGTTCACAGATCTCCAGCACTTCACCTCAATGAGATTTAAAAATATACCTCACACTTCTGAACATTTCAAATGATTTGCCCACAATGTGATTTTTTTAGGCATTGACTCTATAATAAATATTTAAATATGAATAAAACAGCAGGTTACTCAATATGAGATGTTTGGATGACTAAGCTTTTCAGATTATAAGCAAATTGAATATCTGGAGAAATTCTAGAAATTTTCAGGATTTTGAAGGATCTGGAAAACTTAGAGAATAAATGATCATTCTGAGGGTATCTAACTTGAGTACAACTAAATTTTTTTTACAAAAGTTTAATTAGTTCTTTGTTTATCTGTCCTCTGCATTCACTCACATACCATGTCTTTGGATGTTTGTCAATAGACTAGTTACCTGTTGCTTCTGGGTAATGTGGACAGTGGCAGATACTCTTCAATAAAGCTGATAATTCAGGCTGTTATCTGAGTCACTTGTGGCATAGTAGGATGGAGGCTTGGCAGATGAAGCCCTGAAGCAAATAGGAGCTGCAGTAGCTGGTCCTCATCACCTCATCATCAGGGATATAGCCCCTTAGGATTCATTGTCATGGTGACCTACCTCTCCCCAACAAGACTCTGTCCAAGTCACCTCAGGGGCCATACATGATACAGTGAAAAAGCAAGATCTGGAGGAAAACATACCTGAAAGAAAGTAGAATAAAGTCCTTGAGTTTAGCGCCCATCGTCCATGTGGTGCTTCTGAAAACCTTATTTTCAGAAGTGCTGATAAGGCTATCTCTCAGCAACGGTAAATAGATATAATGATAATCCAAGTCTAAAATGCTATTGAGGAAATAAAACAATAAAATGAGAGACTTATGAATAAATTAATTCAGACTGGTTCTTTAGACTATTTGTTCTTTGAAAATATGTTATTTGTCAAACTCTGTCTACCTTTGCATCTCTAACACTTGTTTGTGTTTATGTGTGAGAAATAAATGTTTTATCTCAAATCTATAGTCTACAAGCTCCAATCCAGGAAGCATCTTTTCCTGCTTGCCCTTTATTATACCACTTTGTGAATAGAATTAGACTAGGACAGTGCACCAGGAAGACCTCAGGATAACTGGACTGAGGATAATCAGAGGAGTAATTTCAGATTCCTGATTTCTGATTCAAATATGAATCCATTTCCAGAAATAATGGGGCTTTTTTCCACTCATAATTCTGGAATTCCTGACTGCCATTCATGCACAGATTGCTCCTCTGCTTCTCAGTCTACTTGAGCTGTCATAAGTGGAGTAGGTTACCTCCTGGAGTGTGTGCTAATTTTTCTATAATGAGAAATGTTCAAGCAGAGGCTAAATGACCTCTTGTTTAGGGTGCAATATTGAGGAGGGAGCATACTGCAACAGAAGTATTTTACCACTCCTTTTCATAATAATAAAAATTTGTTTTTACAGCAAGATAATATAACTACAGGCAATAGTACTTTGCAAAAAGTTAGATGAAGCTAAAAGAATAGGAGAATTACAGTTATCTCTGAGTTGTCAGCTTGAAATGGTGAGAAATTGATAACTCTTAGAAAGCACAGAAGTAGGAACAACATGAGAAAATTAATTATGGTATAGTCTTGACATATTAAGCTCAGAAAAAGCAATAAAATAAAAATTTTGGTCTGAATTTTATGTCTGTCTTCAGATTATAAACTTGGAAGTAATATAAATTAATAAATATGACAAAAGCGGATTTGGCATATTTAACCAGAGGAATAGTCTATAAAAAAGAGAGAAATATGATTAAGAAACCCTTCAGAAATGGTATTTGATGGACAAAATAAAAATAAAAATAAAAAAGAAGGAAAAAGAGTAAATGTTGGCAAAGAAAGAAATCGTGGAGTACGCTATTCTGGAGGGTAAGGGACTAGGTCATTTCAGAAAGAAGAGGGTTATTAAAAACAAGAAGTACTTTTAGTAGTGAAATTAAATAAAGGAGCCACTTATATATTTTTTCCTATGGATGCAGGAAAAAATAAACAATTACCATTTACTGAGCATTTACTGTATGCTGGATACTTTGCTAAGAATTTTATAAATATCTCATTTAATTATCTTAGCAGTACAATGTAGCTTCAATCTCAACTACCAAGACCTCCAAAATTAAAGTGGCTTAAATTAGGTAGAATTTATTTCTCTCTCGTATAACAATGTAGTGATAAGCAGTCTATGACTGGCAGGGCTGGCAGGGCAGCTTGACTTCCAAAGTCTATACAAGCCACAGGAAGGCAGACTGGTTCTGCCATCCTCAAAATAAGGCTCTATCGTTGAGCCAAAGGCACCTGTTTTTTATTTCCATCCATAAAGAAAGTAGAAAGACATTATTCTTAAAGGTGAGACATAGATGCTTAACACATCATTTCCATCTACATCTTATTGATAAGAACTTAGTCACTTAACCAAAATTGGATGCAAAGGAGGCTAAGAAATATAGTAACTAATGGACCATTTGTGTATCCTGCTAAAATTCCACAGGATTCTGTTATTAAATATATTGAATGAATGAATATTCTAAATCACTTACTTATTATAGATCTATTGAGATTAACTATTTCTTCTTGAGTTGGTTTTGAGAGTTTTTGTCTTTTCAGAAATCTATCCTTATCATATAAGTTACCTATTTTATTAGGTAAGGTCAGTAGTAATGTCATCTCTTCTATTTCTCAGTCTCATAATTTGATTTTTTAAAAAGAGAAGTAAGTCTTTACTTCCTTGTTTCACTAATAAAGCCGGCTGTGCTGGTTTCTGAGTCAAATAATTTGAGTCTTCTCTCTTTTTGTTTTGGTCAATTGAGCTAAAGATTTGTCAATTTTGCTGACATTTTCAAAGAAGCAGCTTTTGATTTCATTGATTTTATTTATTGTTTTTTTAATATAATTATTCTATCTGATTAATTTCACTTTAATATTTTCTACTTTCTATTTACTTTAAGTTTAGTTTGCTGTTTTTCTTGCCCTGCCTTATGGTGGGAGGTTAGATTACTTATTTGAAATGTTTCTTCTTTTTAAAAATTAAAAAAAAATAATTACTGTTGATATACAATATAATATTAGTTACAGATGTACAATATAGTGATTAAACATTTATATAACTTAAAAAGCAATCACTCCAATAAGTCTACTACCCATCTGCTATCATATATAGCCATTAGAATATTATTAGTTTAATTTCATATGCTCTACTTTTTATATCCTTATGATTGTTTTTATAACTAGGAACTTGCACAACTTATTCCCTTTTCCTTTTTTTATTCATTCCCCAAAGCCCCTTGCATTTTTCAATCATCAAAAAGTTCTCTGTATCTGTGAGTTTGTTTTTGCTTTGTTTGTTTAATTTGGTTTTTTTTTAGATGCCACATATAAATGATATCACATGGTGTTTGTCTTTTTCTGTCTGACTTAATTTACTTAGCTTAATACCCTCCAGGTTCATCCCTGTTATTGCAACTGGCAAGATTTTATTTTTATTTTTTATGGCTGAATAATATTCCATTATATATATGTGTCACATGTTCTTTATCCATTTGTCTATTAATGGACACTTAGGTTGCTTCCATAGTTTGGTTGTTGTAAATAATATTGCAGTGAACACAGAAATTCATATATCTTTTGAATTAGTGTTCTGGGCTTTTTTCAGATAAATATACAGAAGTAAAATTCTGGATTCTTCTTTATCTCTTGTTATAGCCTTTGTTATAGCCTTAATACAAACATTGCTACACCCAGTTTTATTTTTTTAGTTCTATTTGCACAAAATGTATTTTTCCATCTTTTCATTTTTTTGTCTGTGTGTGCCTTTTTATCTAAGGTGGGTCTCTTGTAGACAGCATTTGTAAGAGTCTTGTTTTTTTTTTATCCATTTAGATGCTCTACATCTTTTTATTGGTGAATTTAATTAGTTTATATTTAAAGTGTTGAATGCACAATGCAATATATATATATGTGTATATATATATATACATGATGTATTATTTAATTGTACACTGAAACCTATATAATTTTATTAAGCAATGTCACCACAATAAAATTAATAAAAATAAAATAATAATCACCATAAAAAATAAATACAGGTCAAAAACATGGTGGAATGAGAGACATCTCCAGATCTCTCCCTTTGAAACAACAATAAGCTGACCATCTAAAACTCAACAAAAACCACCCAAACACCAGCACATCTGAGCATGGGATCCGTGAATAAGAGCAACCACAGGTCAGAAAACTAGGTGTCGTGCAGTAGACTGGGAGAAGTAAAAAAGCTACCTCTTGCAGCCAGAGCTCCCTGCAGGAGAAGGGGGAAGGGAGAAGGTGCAGCAGGTTCCCTGAACAGTCCAGCCTGAAAGAGCTGTGATCTGCATGCAGCAGCAGTGCCCAAGGTTCAGGGTAAAAAGCAAAGTGAGAATGACAGAGAACTGGGGATGGCAGAGAAGCAACAATTCATTATTACCAGCCCCGGTTGCAAAATGAGAAGCTGAGCCGCAGCCACCATCACCCAACTCAGATGGCATTTTCCCCCATATCCTCCAAGATTGAACACTCGGAGCCCCAGGTGAATCTGAACAAACCCTACCGAAACTGTTGCTAACACTGACAGGGACGGAGACTGAGGGTAACAAATGTGATTGAATATTTATAAGAAAATAAAAAGGCATTATTAAGATTTTATATAAAACAAGGATCCAAGAAGCAAAGACACCATCTACTGGAAACCAAAAGCAAAATGTGTTCTTAACAGTAGGCTAAAGAGAGACTTTATATAAAAGATCACTTTATGGAAAAAAAGCACAATACACTTCCATGAATGCCCAGGTGGAGAAATGGTCCTTTAACCACTATGAACAAATAAGGGAACAAGGCATCTCAGAAAGAAAGAGAAATATCTCTAGAAAATAAGACATAGAAATAGGCAACTTAGGCCACTTTTGCTACAACATTGGAGGGAAGAAGGTGGCAAACTAGGTAAAAGCAGAGTTAGTATCCTCCCATGTCCGCATTGAAATTACGATCAAATTATAAAATAATCAACATGGAGAATCACCTGAAGTCCAACTGATAGGAACACCAATGTCCGATAAAGTAAAGGAGCTGCATCAAAGTCAGTAGGAGGGGCAAAATCGTGAATCAGGCTGGATCCACCCCCATGGGTGGTGTAGGATCACCAGGAGAGAGAGCAAAATTGCAGAGGTTCTCCTGAAAGAGAGGGGTCCTGGTCTCATTTGAGGGCTCACCAGCCAAGGGTCTCAGATCAGGGAAGAGGAGATTCCAATAACTTTAACCATAAAAACCAGAAGGGATTCCGGTGGTCCAAATGAGATTGAAGGAGACTGAAACCTTAGATGCTCCTTTGAAGGTTTCACACACGGGTTTTCTGACCTGCAGATACTCGCTGGCAGTGGGTCAGAGGCTCGCGTTGGATTCATACTGAGAAAGTTTGCATTACCTGGCACTAGAAAGAGGGCTGGAAGGGCAGCCACCATCGTGCTTTAGTCCAGCCCTCTACCTGTCAAACTGCACCAGCTTGACTGCAGACCCCTTCCACAGAGCCATTAGGAAGCGCTGGCTTGAGGAGATCAGCCCGCTTCACCCAACCTGCAGATTGCCTGGGCATTTTGTTGTGGGATGACTGCCATACCCTTCAGCAATTCAGGGCCAAGAATTCCCAGCTGGTGGCTAGAGCTGTGAGCCGCATTTCCGAAATAGGGTCAGGCAGATCATTGCAGCCAACACGAAATTGGGCAGATCTTGGGGATCTGTGGGCCAATCTCAGACAGCAGTTGGTCTTGCTGTGATCTGGGACTTCTGTGGGAACGTGCCAATGGTTACCAAAGTTTCAGCAAGACTGAGGCTGTATTGATCTGACTGCCATTGTTTCCCTGAAACCCTACGCCACCCTACCCACAAATTGCCCCAGGAGGCCCATTGACAGTGAACTGCCACAGCCCTGCCCCTTTCTGCTGGATTTTCCAATCCACACAGGCAACAAACTTTGGCTAGGACAGGGAGAGCACTGCATGGAAATCAGTGGCAGACAGACTTCTGCTGTCTGCAAGAGTTACAATATTGCATCTGGGTAGTGCATAGGTCTGTGGGACCACCACAGATGACAGGTGATCTCGTTGTGATCTGTAACTACAGCGGGAATGCCCAGGCACAGAAGTTGCAGCAAAACTGAGGCTATATTGGCCGGATGGACCTTGTATCCCTGAGATTCCACTTCACACAAGCCACAAAGTGCCTGCAGCCAATTGACAGGCAGCCTCTCATACCCTATTTGGCTCTGGGGTTGTGCAGTCTGCGCAGCAACAGACCTTGGCTAGCGCAGTGAGTGCATTTCTAGGAAAATAGTGGTGAGCAGACCACTGCTGCCTGCATGAACTGCAATATATCTTGAGGGTAGTGCAGGGCTCTGTATTGGCCTGATGACCCTTGACTTCCTGAGCTCCTGCCATGTCCAATACACAAAGTGCCCACTGCACATTGATAGGCAGTGGCCTCTGCTGTGGGGTGGCACATTCAGGCCAAAGGTGGTCAGCAACTGACCTTGCTACTATTGGAAACTTGTACAGGGAGCCACAGAGACAGCACTAACATTGCAGTGACAGGAGAAAATTCACTTAATAAATCCGGGAGACTCCCGGGGTCCCTGTGCCACCCAACACACATATCACCCAGAGTCTCATCCAGTTTCAAGACTTAAGGCAACTGACAGGCAGTATCAGACATGGAGGAGCACTGGACCCTCTGCTAAACTGCCTTAGACCAAGGACGAAGGATAACCAGATCACTGCCCACAGGTCATCTCTTGCAATTACCTATAGATCCAGCTTAGGCAACAATCATCTGTGGATTGGTTGTTGTAGCCAGAGCAATCAAAAACAGTGGCTGACATTGGCTTATGGGGGAGCACCTCACGAGTGGCCACAAAACCAATGTATCCAGAAGCTGGCACCAGAAACAACAGATCAACTCCTGATTTGCCCCATTAGTGGTACACACACAGAGTGATTGCAACAAGTACACGAGCCTGCTAGTACAAATCCACTCAGTAGAGTCAGCCCTCACACGGCAACTCTTACCCTGTGGATGCAGCCAATTCCCACAATTAGTCAGTCTGAGCGATAATCTCATCCACTGATGTATTAAAAACAATAAAGTCTTGGCAACAACAGAAGATCACGCACAACCCATACAAAGATCACATCCAGAGCCCCTGGCATAGGGGATCAGGAGAGTGTGCCACTAGACCACACAAGACACTTCCACATTAGGCTATCTGGCCAAGTCTGAGAGATGAAACAAATATTCCTGACACATAGAAATGAACACAGAAATGCTAATAAAATGAGAAAACAAAGAAAATAGACAAAATGAAATGGAGGCAAGCAACCTACCGGAGGCAGAGTTCAAAATAATAGTTATAAGGTTGCTCAACAACTTTGTAGGGAAAATGGATGAGCACAATGAGAACCTCAGAGAGATAGTAAGCATTAAAAAGGACATGAAAATTATTAAGAAACAAAACAAAACAAAACAGATAGAAATGAGAAATACAATAAATAAAATGAATAGTACATTGGACGAAGCAGACAATTGAATCAGTAAACTGAAAGACAAGGTAGCAGAATACACCCAATCGAACCAAAAAAAAAAAAAAGAATTTAAAAAAAATGAGAATAGTGTAGAGACCCCTAGGACAACATGACACATAAAATTATCCGGATCATATGAGTACTCGAAGGAGAAGAGAGAGAGCAAAGGATTGAGAATCTATTTGAAGGAATAATGACAGAAAACTTTCCTACCCTGGCAAAGGAATTAGAAATGTAAGTTCAGGAAGCACAAAGAGTCCCAAAAAGAGGAATTCAAACAGACTCGCACCAAGACACATCATAATAAAAATGCCAAAGGTCAAAGACAGAAAATCTTAAAAGCAGCAAGAGAAAGGCAGTTAGTAACTCACAAAGGTACACCCGTAAGTATGTCTGCTGATTTTTCAATGGAAACTTTGCAGGCCAGAAGGGCCTGGCAGTAATAGCCAAAGTTATAAAAAACAGGAATCTACAATCACAGGCTTTTGATTAAATGGATGGTAAGATACAGAGCTTCCCTGACAGGGAATAGCTTAAGGAATTTATCACGAACCAGTCAGCATTATAAGAAATGTTAAAAGGACTTTTGTAAAAATAGAAGGGGTAAAAAAGAAAATAAAATACAAATAATAAAATGGCAATAACTTTTCTTCTTATCAGTAATAACTTTAAATGTAAATAGATTAAATACTCTAATTAAAAGACATAGAGTAGCCAAATGGATAAGAAAACAAGACTATGCATATGCTGTCTACAAAAGACCCAGATCAAATGACACTCAGACTAAAAACAAAGGAATGGAAAAAAGTTATTTCACGTAAATGGAAGTGAATAAAAAGTCAGGGTAGTGATACTTATATGATATAACATAGACTTTAAAACAAAGGCTATTATAAGAGATAAAAAGGACATTCCATAATGACAAAAGGATCAATAAATCAAAAGGAATTAACCCTAGTAAACATATACGCACCCAACATAGGAGCACCGACATACATAAAGGAATTATTGATGAACATAAAAAGAGAGATCGATAGTAATGCACTCATAGTAGAAGACTTTAACACCCCTTGACATCAATGGACAGATCTTCCAGGCAAAGAATCAAGAAAGAAACAATGGACCTAAGAGACACACTAGACCAGATGGATTTGATAGATATTTTCAGATCATTTTATCCCAAAGCAGCAAATATACATTCTTCTCAAGTGTGCATGGAACATTTTCAAGGATAGATCACATGTTAGGACACAAATTTAAGAAAATTGAAATCATTTCATAATAGTATGAAATTAGAAATCAAGTATAAGAAAAAAATGGAAAAATAAACAAATGTATGATGCTAAATAAATGCTACTAAACAATGAATGGGTTATTAAGGAGATCAAGAAAGAAATCAAAAGTTATCTAGAGACAAATGAAAATGAAAACAAAGTGACTCAAAATCTATGGGACGCAGCAAAAGCAGTCCTAAGAGGAAATTTCATAGTAATCCAGGCTTACCTTGAGAAATAAGAAAAAGTTAAAATAAACAATCCAAGCTTACATGTAAAAGAATTAGAAAAAGGAGAGCAAACAAAGCCCAAAGTGAATAGAATGAAGAAAATAATAAAGATCAGAGCAGAAACAAACAAAATAGAGTCTCGAAAAACAATACGAAAGATTAGTAAAACCAAGAGTTGGTTCTTTAAAAGGATAAACAAAATTGACAGACCTTTAGCCAGACTCATCAAGGAAAAAAGAGAGAGGACTCAAATAAAATCAGATGAAAGAGGAAAAATAAATACAGACTCCACAGAAATACAAAGGATCATAAGAAAATAATATGAGTGATTATATGCCAACAAATTGGACAATCTGGAAGAAATGGACACATTCCTGGAAACAAGTCATCTCCCAAGATTGAGTCAAGAAGAAACAGAAAATCTGAACTGATCGATTGCCACCAATGAAAGAGAATCATTAATCAAAACCCTACAAAAAAAAAAAAAGTCTTGACCGGATGGCTTCTTAGGCAAATTTTACCAAACATTCAAAGAAGAATTATCACCTATTCTCCTCAAACTACTCCAAAAATTCAAGAGAGAGAAGATTCCCTAACTCCTTTATGAAGCCACTATTACCTTGATTCCAAAACCAGACAAAGACATTACAAAAAAAGAAAACTATAGGTCTGTATCTCTTACAAACATTGATGTAAAAATTCTCAACAAAATATTAGCAAACCAAATTCAGTAATACATTAAAAATATCATACACCATGATTAAACTGGATTTACTCCTGGGATGCAAGGTTGGTGCAATATCCACAAATCAATTAATGTGATACACCACATTAACAAATTATAAGATAAAAAACATGTGATTATATCAATAGATGCAGAAAAAAGTGTTCCATAAAAGCAAGCCTTCATTTATAATAAAAACTCTCAGCAAAGTGGGAACAAAGGGAACATATCTCAACATAATAAAGACCATATATGACAAATCTACAGTTAACATCATACTCAATGGGAAAAGGCTAAAAGCATTTTCCTTATGATCAGGAACAAGACAAGGATGCCCACTTTCACCACTCCTCTTCAACATTGCATTGGAAGTCTTAGCCACAGCAATGAGACAAGAAAGAGATATAAAAGGCATTTGAATTAGAAAAGAAGTAAAACTCTCGTTATTTGCTGATGACATGATAATATATGTACAGATTCCACCACAAAAAAAAAAAATGTTGGAACCGATAACTGAATTCAGTAAAGCAGCAGGTTACAAAATAAATATTCAGAAGTCAGTGGCACTTTTATACACCAATGATGGACTTTCAGAAAGAAAAGTTAAGAAAACAATCCCATTTACGATTGCATCAAAAACTGCAAAATACCTGGGAATCAGATTAACCAAGGAGGTAAAAGACTTGTTCTCAGAAAATTATAAGTCATTGAAAAAAGAAACTCAGAAAGATATAAATAAATAGAAGCATATACCATGGAAAAATCAACATCGTTCAAATGGCCATACTACTCAAAGCAATCTATAGATTCCATGCAATCCCTATCAAAATACCAATGGCATTTTTCATAGAGCTAAAATAAATAATCCTAAAATTCATATGGAACCATAAAAGACCCTGAATAGCCACAACAATCCTGAGAAAGAAGAACAAAGTTGGAGGTATCACACTACCTGATATCAAACTATACTACAAGCCTACGGTAATCAAAATAGCATGGTACTGGCATAAAAACAGATACACTGATCAATGTAACAGAATAGAGCCCAGAAATAAATCCACGCCTATATGCTCACTTAATATATGACAAAGGAGGTAAGAATATACAATGGAGTAATAAATGGTGTTTGGAAAATTTGATAGATACATGTAAGAAAAGAAAAGAAGCCACCTTCTTATACTGTGTACAAGAATATACTCGAAATGGATTAAAGACTTAAGTATAAGATCTGAAACCATAAAACCTTTAGAAGAAAACATAGGCAGTAAACTCTGATATTACTAACAGCAATTTCTTTCTGGATATATCTCCCTGAACAAGAGAAACAGAAAAAATAAACAAATGGGACTACATCAAACTAAAAAGTTTTTGTACAGCAAAAGAAACCATTAACAAGACAAAAAGACAACTGACTAATTGGGAGAAGATATTTGCTAATGGTACATCCGATAAGGAGTTAATATCCAAAATATATAAAGAACTCATACAACTCAGCAACAAAGAAACAAACAATCCAATTAAAAAATAGGCAGAAGACCTAAACAGATACTTCTCCAAGGGAAAAATACAGATGGCTAATAGACATATGAAAAGATGTTCAATGTCACTAATTATCAGAGATATGCAAATTAAAATCACAATGTGATATTACCCGACACTTGTCAGAATGGCTATCATCAATAAATCAGAGAAAAAGTGTTGGCGAGGATGTGGAGAAAAGAGAACCCTCATACATTGTTGGTGGGATTGTAAATTGGCACAGCTGCTATAGAAAACAGTATGAAGGTTTCTCAAAAAATTAAAAATGAATATACCTTTTAACCTAGCAATTGCACCACTGGTTATTTATCCAAAGAAAACCAAAACAATTTGTAAAGATCTATGCACTGCAATATTTTTGGCAGCACAATTTACAATAGCCAAGATATGGAAGCAACCTAAATGCCCATCAACAGATGATTGTATAAAGAAATTATGGTTCATATATACAATGGGATATTACTCACCCATTAAAAAATGAAATCTTACCATTTGCAACGACATGGATCAACCTCTAGGTCTTCATGCTGAAATAAGTCACACAGAAAAAGATAAATACCATATGATTTCAGTTATATGCTGAATCTAAGGAACAAAAAGAACGAATAATTCAAAAACAGACTCAAAAATATAGTGGACATTTGGTGATGGACAGAGGGGAGGGGTGGTTGTGGGGTTGGAGGAATGGGGTGAAGTGTTAAAGCAGAATTAGTAGTTGATAGATGGTCACAGCAATGGGGGGCCTGGCATTGAGAATGCAGTTAGAATTAATATATTGGCCATGTAGAAAACCAGAGGAGAGAAGGAGTAATTAGTGGAATCATTTATAAATGATATAATGTCTAACCAATGTAGTGTATACTTGAAAATATTTAAAATAAATAAGTAAATTAAATAAGTAAATAAGAGAAAAAAGAAATAAATAAGTAAAATAAATAAGTAAATAAGAGAAAAAAGAAAAGAAAAGCATCAACAAAATGAAAAGAAAACCTACAATTGCTAATGGTACATCTGATTAGGGGATAATATCTAAAATTTATAAGGTATTCACACAACTCAACTTAAAAAAAATTCTATTTAAAAATTAGCAGAAGATATGAATTGGCATTTCTCCAAAAAAAGTTATACAAATGGCTATTTGACATATAAAAAAGTTGCTCAACATCAGTAATCATCAGAGAAATGCACACTACTCCACAATGAGATGTCACTTTATGTCTTTCAGAATCGCTATCATCAATTATTCAAAGATGTAAAGAGAAGGAAATCCTTGTGCACTTTTGATGAGATTGAAAATTGGTGCAGCCACTATGGAAAATAGTTTGGAGTTTCCTTTAAAAATAAAAAAAATAGAACTGCCTTTTGATCCAGCAATTCCACTTCTGGGTATTTATCCAAGGAAAATGAAAACACTAATTGAACAAGATATATGCACCCTTAAATATATATTTATATATATATGGAATATTACTTGGCCATAGAAGAGAATGAAATCTTTCTTACAATTGGCAACAACATGGATGGACCTAGAGGGTATTATGCTAAGTAAAATATATCAGACAGAGAAAGAAAAATACTATATGATCTCACTTATATGTGGATTTTAAAGAAAAAAATGAATAAAATAGAAACAGTCTCATAGCTACAGAGAACAAACTGGTGATTGCCAGAGGTGATTGCCAGAGGAGAGGGTCATTGTGGGGCTGGGAGAAAAGGTGAAGGGATTAAGAAAAACAAACTGGTAGTTACAAAATTGTCACGGAAATGTAAAGTACAGTGTAGAGAATATGGTTAATAATAGTGTAACAACTATGTATAGTACCATGTGGATTCTAGACTAATCTGAAGGATCACTTTATAAATTATTTAAATATCTAATCATTACGATGCACACCTGAAACAAATATAAAATAACATTAAATAACTATTATTTTAAAAATAATAATAATACACGTTTTGGCCTGTGCATATGTTGTCTCAGAAAATCACCAGGGTGGTGTGACTGGTATTAGCCAGGTTAATGGAGACTCTGATGGGCTGCCCACCTGAATCTGAATGCTGAGTTCAGGAGGGCTCAACAAAGAAACATGGTGCCTATCTGCATTCTGTGCCAGAGAGAGCTGGCCCTGTAGCCTTTGCCCTGAAGCCAGACAATTCAGTTTCTTTTCATATGTCTCTGGCACTTTTGAGCTGCTGTTCCTTTGCTGGAGTTTATTGTGAGTGTTTGTAAGTAAATGAGTTTGTGCTCTGCCCTTTAAGTTCACACCTTGGTCTATGGCAGCCCTCTATTTTACCCAGCAAGTGGAATCCCTGCCGATTTTCACAAGCCAGATTTTATGGATACTTCTATTTCCAGAGCTGGTGTTCCAGGCTATGGCACTTGGTGTGATGCTGGACTCCTCACTCCTTAGGGGTACCTCCATAGCCTGATTCTTAACTGCTACACATAGATGTAGGACCAGCCCAATTCACATCTCTACCATTCCTACCAGTCTTGATGTCGGTTGTTTATATTCTTAGTTTTAAGAGTTCTGTTCAGCTAGTCTTCAGGTGGTTCTCAAATGTGGCTGTTCTATAATTAGGTTATAATTTTGATGTGGTCATTTGAGGAGGCAAGCATAGCTTTCACTTACTCTGCCATTTTAACTGGAAGTCTCTAGTATGTTGTGTTTTTAAAGAAATTTTTTTTTCTTTTTGTCTAAGTTTTTTAATTTATTGGCATTAAGTTGTTCTTAATATGTTCTCATATTCTAATTGCCTGTAGGATCTTAATTGATATTCCTATGTTCACTTTTGCTTTTTGCAGCTATTTTCTCTTTCTTCATGATCAGGCTTGTTAGGGATTTATTCATTTCACTAAGACTTTATAAGTTCCAAATTCCAGTATAGCTGGTTTCTATCTTTATATTTAAATTTTATTTTTTACCAGTCACATCTATATTACAGTCTCCTTTTTTACTATTGGATTAATTTTACTAACCCCCTTCCCCACAAAAAAAGAAATTTTTAAGTTTAAAACACAGAGTATGTTATTAATACTTTTTTCTTTTCTAATATAAAAACAAAATATAAAATTGCCTTTAAGCAATATATGATTTCATTTTACAAATGAAAACAGATATTTCTATTATTGCTAAACTAGAAACATTTCCTTATTTCAGTTTTTTTTCTACTTTCACTATAAATTATGTAAATAAGAAGAAAATATTTGTTAACCTGGTTTTATTCACTTTAACACCACCTGTTCTAATTACTACAACCAAAAAGTGATATACTTTGATTGGTTCAGCTAATATCAGATGGCCCACTTGAACTGAGGCATGGGTAGAGTGGGTAAGATGTTTAACCAGAAATAAGGTGAATGGATGTTCAGCATGAACTAGAATTGGAGAAGTTAATAATGGCATGAGGAGATCCAGTGATTCTACTCATAGATAAAAATTATGGGAAAAAACATTAAAAACAATTATTTGAAGACCCTGGAAAGTGACCAAAGTCAATCAAAAATTTTAGAAACAGTTAATCTCAAAATGTTACTATTTTATCATATTAGGGAAGAACTGTGAGTTTGAAGGGTCTTTTGTTTGTTTTTATTTTGTTTTGTTTTTTGTTTTGTTTGTTTGTTTGTTTGTTTTTTGCCAAGGAGCATTTCCCAATACCTCCATATCTCCATTCCCTCAGGAAGTCACATATTAGAGTTAAGAGAACAAAAAATAGATGTTTAAGAAAGGAATTTTGTAAATGAGACAGCTACAGAAGAATAGAAATGTCAAATTTGAGTATTATTTCTGCCAAAAGTTCTGACTGATTATGGGTTGCTGAGCAAAAGAAAAAAAAACATGAACAAATAAAAGAGAAACATACTTTTGAAAGCTGAATGGCTCCTGGTAAGATTTTTGAGCATTATGTGCTTTTGAATTAATGTATTCCTTTATTACCACACAGATTTGAGAGCTAAAAGAGGACTCTACTGATTTGACTTTTTAGATGTCAAAAATCAGGAGTAGCAAAGCTATCAGAATATTAGAGAACTACAGAGAGGAAGAGTCTCAAGTCTGAAGGTAAACTATGCACAAATATTTGCAAACAGTTAAATTATATGCAGTGTTTAGGAAGCCAGACTGAAAAAAAAGCAGCATCTTAAAGCCAAACACAATCTGAGCAGAGACATCAACTGCTCCAAAATATAGGTGAGAAATATTTTGCATTTTTAGTTCAAGGAAGTTAACTACCTGCTAGAGAAAATGTAAAACTCTCTGAAAAACAAAACCAAAATATTTACAGTTACTTCAGTATCTTATATAAAATGTTTTTCAACAGAAAATAATTATTTATGTAAAAAATTAATAAAGCATAATTCATACACAGAAAAAAAACCCAGTTAATTGAAATTGATTCCAAGTGAATTGCAATTTAGATTTTGCAGTATTCACATCAGTTATTATAATTATGCTCAAAGAACGAAAGAAGAATATAGTATTAAAAAGTAAATAGATGGGAAATATTAGCAGAGGATTGGAATTTAGATAAAGGAAACTATTGGAAATTTAGGGTTTATAGTTGTAATAGCTGAAATAAAAAAATTGTAAAATAAGTTTAATAGGATTTTGGAGATGATAGAAGAAAAAATCAGTAAATTTGAAGATACAGTAGAATTATTTGCTCTGAATAAGACAAAAGAGAGATGAAGTGAACAAATTCTTTGAGATTTTTAAGATGGTATCAAGTGGTCTAACATATGTGTAATTTGAATATCAGAAGGAAACTAAAAGAAAAGAAGAAGAAAATATTTGAAGAAATAATAGCTAAAACTTCCCAAACTTGGTGGAAGACAGTAATTTACAAATTCAAGTTGTTCCACAAAGCCATAAGTAAACAAACAAACAAAAATTTAAACAACAACGACAACAGCAAAACACCTAAGCACGTAATAAACAAATTGTTGATAGGTTAAAGTAAAAAAAAGTATTGAAACAGCAAGAGAAATTTGACACATTACATACAGTAGAATGGTAATGCAATTAATGGAAACATTTTCTTTAGAAACTACGGAGAACAGAGACATTGAAATGGCATATTAAAGAAAATACTCTATCAACCAAGAATTTATATCCAGAAAAGAATATTTTCCAAATAAAAAATAATGAAAACTTTCATATAAACAAAAATGTAGATAATTTGTTGCGAGCAAAAATGCACCATAAGAAATACTACAGGAAGTCTTTCAGGTTGAAGAAAAGTAAAACCCATAGTAACTTGGATATGCAAGAAAAAATGATGAGCACTGAAAATGGTAAATGTATGTTTCAATATAGATTATATGAACACACATGATTTTTCTCTTATTTTCTTTTTAAGATGTATGCCTGTGTAAAAATTATTATGGTGTATTGCTGAATTCAGGTAAATGGAATAATGCCATTGTAATTTTTTATATTATACTAGCAGTAATTTCATATTTTACTAGCAGTTATTTCATATTAAGTTTAAGTAAATTATGTTAAATTAAAATACATGTTGTACTCCCTAGACCAACAAATAAAACAATAATACAAGAAAGTTCTGAGCAACATGGGAGAACAGGTAAAAGCTGTGCTTGCCTCTTCTCACAACCAGATCAAAATTACCACTAACCAATAGAAAAATCATTATTGGGAGTCACCTGAAGTCTCTCTGAAAAGAAGAGGCCACCTCAAGACTGGTAAGAGGTGTGGACACATGAAATGGGCTGGTTTTACACCCACATGTCGCAGTTGAGAATCAAGACGGATGTCTCGAATCCAGAAATAACACTGGAGGAGCAAGGAGTCCCAACCCCACATCGGGCTCCCCAGTCTAAGATTTCAGTACCAATAAGAGAAGTATCCACAGCTTCTGGCTATGAAAAACAGTGGAGATTGTGGCTGAGTGAGACAAGACGGTAGCTGGAAGCACAGATATTTCTCCTAAGGGACCCACCTACAGACTTATTTGCTGATAGACTTACTTGCTCTGAGCTCCAGCACTGGAGCAGCAGACTAAAAGGTGCCAGGGATATATGAGGAGGAACAGAATTGTCTGGCTTCAGGTCGAGGGCTGAAGGAGTAGCTCCTCCCAGAAAGAAGTGCTGGTGGAAGTCATTGTTTCTTTGTTGAGCCCACCCTGTCCCTCTGTGCAGATGCAGGCAGACACCATATCTGAGTCTCCATTAAACGGGTTAACACTGATTACCTCACCCTGGTGATTCCCTGAGAACCCCACCCCCTAAAAAATAATTAGGCTCACCAGAGCCTCATCCAGTGGCTTTTCCATACAAATGGCCTGTCTTGGCTCATTCTGCAAACTTTCTTAAAATCTATCAAAGGTTTGCAAAACCCAAATAAGCAGCTCAGCCCTCCACATGTGCCCTAACCTTGCTGAGCAGTTCCAAGCCCAGAAGTAGCAGCAGCCAACCTCAATTCATGGCTTGGCCTCTCAAGGCACCTTCAAGCACAGCATGGGTGGTGGCCATCTGTGAATTACTGGGTTGTTTATGCCAGGTGGCCCTAGGCAGCATGCAGGCTGCAGCTGAGTTTGGCTTGAGGTGGGACCTCTTCTAGGAGATCCTGGTGCTGGAATTCCTGGTGGCCAGCTTTGTACCAAGCCAGAGCATTACCTGGGGCTACATCTGAGGACAACACATCCAAAGTGCAGACTGAAAGGCACTAGAGAACTGTCAAAGTAATTCCTGTTCCATAGGGTCAGTCCCTCTCCAGCCAGCCTGCATAACCAATCAGCCCAAAGGTCAATCTCCCCCATTGAGGTAGAAATAGAAAACAAGGCTTAACTACAAGAAGGGGCACACACACCTATATAAGAAATATACTTGAAGTACCTGGCTCCAGTTACCAGGGAAGTCTGTGCCACTGGGACCCACAAAACACCTACTACATAAGCCACTCTACTAAAACAAGGAGACATAGAAATTCGACCTAATACACAGAAACAAACACGGGCAGGCAGCCAAAATGGGGAGACAAAAAAACATGTCCGAAATAAAATAAAAGAAGAGAGCTCCAGAAAAAAGAAGTAAACAAAATGGAGACAAGTAGTCTACCCGATGCAGGGTTCAAAATGCTGGCTATAAGGATGCTCAATGAACTTGGAGGAAGAGTAGGTGAACTAGTGAGAACTTTAACAAAGAGATAGAAAACATAAAAGTGGAGCTACAAAACAAAAAAGAACCAGTCAGAAATGAAAAATACAATGACTGAAATGAAAAAAATACATCAGAGGGAATAAACAGTAGATTAGATGAAAGAGGTTATTGAATTAGAAATTTAAGAGATAAGATAGCAGAAATCACTGAATCATAACAGCTACAAGAAAAAAGAAAATGTGAGGGCAATTTAAGGAGACTGTGGGACAACATTAAGCCTACCAACATTGACATCATAGAGGTACCAGAGAAAGAAGAGAGAGAGACCAAGGACTTGAAAACCTATTTGAAAAAATAATGATAAAAAACTTTCCTTAACTTGACAAAGAAAATAGACATACAATCCAGGCAAGCACAGATAGTCCTAAACAAGACAAACCCAAAGAGGCCCACTCCAAAACACATCATAATTAAAATGCCAAAGTTTAAAGACAAGGAGAGAATCTTAAAAGCAGCAAGAGAAAAGCAATTAGTTACCTACAAGGGAGCTTCCATAAGACTGTCAGCTGATTTCTCAACAGAAACTTTGCAGGCCAGAAGGGATTGCCAGAAAACATTCAAAGTGATGAAAAGCAAGGACTACAACCAAGATTAATCTACCCAGCAAAGCTCTCATTTAGAATTGAAGATTCTAAATAATAAAGAACTTCCTAGACAAGAAATAGCTAAAAGAGTTCATCACCACTAAACCAGTAATACAAGAAATGTTAGAGGGACTTCTTTAAGAGAAAGAAAAAAAAAAGAATAATAAAATGGCAATAACAACATGTAAATCAATAATTACTTTAAATATCAATGAGTTAAATCCTCTAATTAATAGATAGGGTAGCTAAATGGATTAAAAAAAAAAACCTTTACATATGCTTCCTATAAGAGACTCACTTTGAAAAACATACACAGATTGAAAGTGAAGGGGTGAAAAAATATTTCATAAAAATAGAAACAAAAACAACAGAAAAGCTGGGTAGGAATACTTATGCCAGACTAACAGACTTAAAAACAAAGACTATAACAAGAGACAAAGAAAGACCCATTAATCCCACTTCTAGGTATTTATTTGAAGGTACCCAAAACATTATTTAAAGAGATATGTGATTCCACATGTTTAGTTCAGCATTATTTATAGCAAGATATGGTGGCAACGTGAGTGTTCATCAACAGAGAAATGAATAAAGAAAATGTGGTACATATATACAATAGAATATTACTAAGCCATAAAAAAAAAAATCTTGCCATCGGCAACAGTATGGATGGACCTAGAGAGTACTGTGCTGAGTAAGTCAGAGAAAGACAAATGCCATACAAGTTCACTTACATGTAGAATCTAAAGAACAAAACAAACAAAACAGAAACAAACTCATACATGACAGCATTTTACCAGATGGAAGTGTGGTGAGGGTTTGGGTGAAAAAGGGAAAAGAATCAAGAAGTACAATTTTGTAGTTACAAAATAGTCATGGAGATATAAAGTATAGCATAAGGAATCTAGTCAATAGTATTGTAATAACTGTATGGTGTCAGATGGGTACTAGAATTATGGAGGTAATTACTTTGTAAGTTACATAAATGTCCAATCTTTATGTTGTACACCTGAAACATACAATATTGTATGCCATCTGTAATTAAAAAATAAAAAAATATTAAAATAAATAAAATTTGTTTATCCAACCAAGGATGTTTACAAAAAAAAAAAAAAGCAAACAAACAAACCCCACAACAATAGTACAAGGAAATAGCTATAAAACCAATAGTTATACTAGTTTCCACATCATACTTATCTCTTGGATCCCCTATCAGGCTGTTTCCCCTTCTATAAAATGCAACTATTAACACTTTATTACTAGGTCCTTGCAAGTTTTAAAATAGATCATGTGAAAATAATTAATATAATATTTAGCACATAATAGATATAAAAAAAGTTTAAATTATGATTCTATTATCTTTTTGTTTATTTCCTTTTCTTGCTTTCCCCAAAAGAATAGTCCCAGCTAATGACAAGCACAATTACATGTGCTTCCTGAAACAGCACCTGTTGGGACTGGGGATCTCTCAGAGAGAGAAGATGTTTTAAAGAAAACAAATACGATTCACCACCTGTGGGTAGGGATATAAAAGAAGATTTTCTGATGTCATTTGGGAACATTACTCTTTGCTCAGAATAGGAGTTTCTGAGATGGATCTCATGTTCTTTCTCTTGCAGGTAGGCCTGCTGGG
This sequence comes from Pteropus vampyrus, assembly GCF_000151845.1. Taxonomy (NCBI): domain Eukaryota; kingdom Metazoa; phylum Chordata; class Mammalia; order Chiroptera; family Pteropodidae; genus Pteropus; species Pteropus vampyrus. Next base: position 170,095 of record NW_011889496.1, on the reverse strand, counting down.
GGGCAGTCTAGTGCATGATTGCTGAAAAGCAGGACTTGCCCTCACTGTGCACCGATTCAGGTGAGTGGAGAATCCTCCTATACATAATCTCTTCCAAGCCTTGGTTCACAATAGATTTTTCAAAGATAGTACAGACTGATGGCTGATCTTTGGGCTAAGGGTACACAACTTGCCCTGAGCCCTGATTCTTCCTTCAGTGCTCAGCATAAACTCATGTGCAAAAGAATGGTATAAATACAAGAAATTATTTTCTGAGTAATATGTTTCTTATTCTGTATTCATGTTAGTATAGTATCTGAGTAGAGTCATTATTATTTGGGGGAAATGATGTTAGATTAGGACTTAAGACATTTTTTCTCTAGCCTTGCCTCTGACTTTGAGCAAATCCCTTCACTCTCTTAGCTTTCTTGCATGATTATAAAATAATTTTCATTAAGGCACCCCACCTCAAGTTCTAACAGACAATGTGTATTCTTTTGTGGCAATGTATGTCTGATGTTGGCATAAATATGTGTGTGATGCGCATATTTACATATTTATGTGCTATCTGAATATATATGCATTTATAATGCACATGCGTGACTGATATATTTGTGGATATGGTCATTAATGGTGAATGTGCAACTCAGTTTTAAATGTGTGACATGTCCATAATTAGGTGTGAGTGTTTTGTATGTGACATGCCTGTATATATGTGTCTGCATGTGTGTAGTCACATATGTGTCTGGCCATCTGTGCCCCACTGTACTATGCTTTTTTAGAGGATGTTCTATCTCTTTTCGGAACTGCACTATATATTGCATGCATCTGTATATTGCATATCTTAGTGTGTATGCACATAAGTTCATGTGAAAATGGATCTATAAATCTGTGTATCTAATGTAGCAAAAACCTGTTTTAATTTGGTTGCTGTCTAAACAGAACTTTATTTTCAAGTTACAACAGGCACAAAGAAATGACAATCCATAACATCCTGCCTTCCAAAGAAACTAGGCATCTACTGGCAAGGTGGAAGGAGTTAGCAAACCTATCAAGGATGTCACTCAGAATGGGGCAGACTAATGCAACCTACTGGAGGGGCTTCGTCCTCCTGGGCTTCTCCAGCTTTGGGGAGGGCAACTACTATTTTTTGCATTGTTCCTCTCCCTCTATCTTGTCACCCTGACCAGCAATGTCCTCATTATTAGTCATCAGGCTGCATAGTCATCTTCACATGCTCATGTACCTCTTCTTTCTTTCCTATCTTTCTCTAAGATCTGCTACACCTTGATTACCATCCCCAGAATGTTCTCCGGATTGGTCATGGGGGCAAGGCCATCTCTTATCTGGGCTGTGCTGCCCAGATATTCTTCTCTGCCTCTTTGGCTTGTACCAATTGCTTTCTTCTGGCTGTCATGGGCTATGACAGATATGTGGCCATCTGTGCCCCACTGTACTATGTCAGCCAAATGAATCTTACCTTCTGTGCCCGGCTATTTGGCATCTCCTTCCTGAGTGGATACCTCTTCGGCCTGGGAAAGGCATTGATTATTTTCCACCTCTCATGAGATCCAGCACTTTTTTTGTGATATGTCACCAATGCTAAGCCTGGCCTGTGGGGATATAGGCCTGAGTGAGATGGGCATCCTCATACTCAGCTTACTGGTCCCTCTGGTCTCCTTCTTCATCACTATCTCCTATGCCTTCACCCTGGCAGCAATACTTAGAATCCCCTCCACTGAGGAGAAAAAGAAGGCCTTCTCCACATGTGCTTCACACCTCACAGTGGTCATTGTTCACTATGGCTGTGTCTCCTTCATGTACTTGAGGCCCAAAGCCAGTTACTCTCTTGAGCGAGATCAGCTTATTGCTGTCACTTATACTGTGGTGACCCCTCTCCTCACCCCCACTGTATATAGTCTAAGGAATAGAACTGTGCAGATAGCTCTGAGAAAAGCTTTTCAAGGGAGAATGCTGGGTAAAGGATGAAGGCTACCTTAATGGGACCATCTCCTCCACATAGGCTGGACATAGACCAGGAATCCAGGCCAATGGGCCAGGTTTTCAGGGTCTCACACCAAAGCTGTCCTATCCTCAAGCCCTGAGAGATCTCCACCTGCCTCCTCCTGCACTCCTCCCCGCCCCAGGGCTGTAAATGGATGCAAAGGCAGGGCTTTCTGCTCTGTTCATTGAGCTCAGAATCTGACTGCTTACTTTTAGCCCAATTGATGCCATCCCTGGTTACTAAAACCTAATCAATTAAGAATTCTCTAACTGGTCTGAACAAGATGAGGGAAGCTGAGATTGCTCAAGTTCAAAGCAGAGCTGGCTGAGACCCTATCAGGGATCCTATAGAGATCTAAAATTATTACATAATTAGACTATTCAACCTATAATGTTCTTCCAAGATCTGAAACTCAGTGAATACTAGTTTTGTCAGATCAGTTTGAAGATTTTAGTAAATGAAAAGGCAGGTTACTTTCTCTTTCTCCCACTGAGTGTCTTTCATCGTTTTATGTGATGTCCTCTCTATCTCTGGCTCATTATTACTTTGCTCTCTTCCTTTTAATTGGCTCTCCTATTTGGGTAGATTTTTGTTCAGAAAAATATTTATCTCCTATTTTCCTCGATAATTGCTCTTACTCTTTTATGGCCTCATAATCTTGGGTGTGAAAGACTTTCTCAGTTGATTCCCTCCTTAGAATGGATACAATACTTTAGAATCTCTTGAAGAACCTTATATCATGCCTATTCCACCTACAGTATGTCATTGATGGTGCCAGACATTCTTAGGGGTAAGTAAAGTTGTAATTAGTTTGCACAGCTGTCAGGTAGGAGTTTGAGTACAAGTTCTGAAACTTATTGTGTGACTCTGGGTAATTTACTTAACCTTTCTCAGCTTCAATGTCCTCATCTGTAAAATGGTTGCAACTTCATAGTTTTGCATTGCTAACCAAACAGGATCATGTATATAAAGAATTTAACAAAATGTGCTGAGCAAAGTGATACTGGCTTTAGTTAAAGTAGAAGTTATTCTTGGATATCATAAAAAGCTTCATATCTAAGGTAGCACTTAAACGTGTTCCTAAAGGATGGGTGTGTTTTGAATACAGTAAGTTGGAGAAAAGTGTATTCAAGAAAAAGAGAACAGAATAACTAAAGTGTCAATGACAAGATACTATAGGCCTGTTTCAGATTGTCCAGTGGGACTAAAAATGTCTCACAAAAGATGTTGAGAAGTTAGCTTAGGTTAAGTCTTCTTTGTAGACAGCAGTTTGAATACCTTGCTTTTGACTTGATCCTTTTGGCAATAGGAGATAGGACACAGTAAAACTCTGAGCATCTGGGAAATGATTTAGAAAGATTAATCTAGCAGCAGAAAAGATGGTAGATCTAAATAGGGAGAAGACGGAATGAAGGAGATTGGTAAGAAATCTATTGCCATCATGCTAAAGAAAGGCAAAAAGACCTGAACATGGATAGTGGTATTGAAAATTGAAGGAATTATTAACATAAGGTATTTTGGCAATGCAAAATTTACATAATTCAGCACTGAATTAGAAGTGGAGTAAGACTTGAGAGATAGGGAAGAACTTATATTGGGAGGATATTACTTTAGGATAGAAATTTATATTTTTCCATGTTCTCAGGGAAGAAATACTTTTCCTAGTTAAAATTTGGTGGAAACCAAATTTAGTTGGAAAGAAGCTAGATCCCAGAGAAGAGAACAAATTGTAAAGAAGTAGGAAAGTTAGTCAGGTGACAGAAAGGGCCTGGGTCAGGGGGAAAAGGACATGTACTCTAGGATCCTTTTTACTATAAGCTAGAAGTAATCTTCCCATTGCACTAAAGTTGTTTGAGCAATTTTTTTTCCAAAATCTATTCAGTAAATCTAGCATAATATTCCCTAAATGCACAGTGAGCAATGGTGGGTAAAGATGTTCCAAGAATTGCATAGTAATACTAAGAGGTGCATCTAAATTCCAAAATCAGTAGTCTTAAGTGTGAAAGGGTATAAAAATCACTTGGAAAAACTTTTCAGAATAGATGTTTCTAGGGGCCATCTCTATAGATCTTGACACAATTCATCAGGCAGAAATAGTTTACAAAATTTCCCTAGGTAACCAAATTTCCTCCCTTGATTAAGAACATGACAATGTGCTTAAAAAGAACAAATCATTCTTTCAGTTACATGCACACATGCACACACGGAAACACGGGTTCCTTTGATGTGAACATGACTATATATGCCCAACTTATGGTCTTGGAAAGAGCCAATTAAGACCAGAGGCTCTGGATTTAAAGTCTAGTTTTATCATTTTTTAGATGTGTGATCTATGACAAGTTTCTTAACATTTCTATACCTCTATTTTCTCAGTTGCAAATGGAATAACAAAATCTATTTTACAGGGCTTTTTAGTGAAGATTAATATAAAGTCTTTAGATCGCAGCCTGCCATACATGAAGTACTCAATATAACTATCAATTATTATTTAGAATTTCTAGACAGTATTACTTTTGGCCTTCTTATTTGTTACCTACTTGATGTTTGTGGACACCAACATCAGCAGTGTCTAGCATCTTATATTTCATAATAAAACTAGACAAAGAAGAGTAATGTGCTGTTACCTGGCACCATGTTTGACTGAAGAAGGTAGAAATATGGACCTAGATCCAGAGACTTGAGAGGATTTAGTACTGGGAAATGGGCCGAGCTATAGGAAACAAGAATCAGATGAATTCCAGGCAAATGTTTGGCATCAGACAGGTCCATAAAAAAGTAAAAAGGAGTGTTTTGTTAGGAGTAGAAGAGTTTTCGAGACCCAACCAAGCAGTAGGAATCGTGAAAGAAAATCAGAGATATAACCATATGGCTGAGGCTCAGAGGCAGTCTCCAATCTATAGGTTGTATTTGTAAGAATAAATCAGGGATCCCAATTTAAAGTAAGTGAAAAGAAGATCAAGAAAAGGTGAATATCAATTAGGAGATACTCAACCATGAAATAAAGAGAGAAATTTGATACAAGTTCTGTTATAGTATTATAAGTTAAATAGTCCCCAAGTAAATTATATATGCTGATTTCCATATTATCGTTTTTTGCTTGAGTGCATAGATGGCCAGAATCTGATTTCAGAAGGAACTATATATATATATATATATCTGACAGTGCCATCTTCTTATGGCATTTCTTTTGATTCTTCAGATAAGTATTTTCTCTAGTCTCTATATTACCTAATCCCTCTTATAAGATGCTTCTAATGATCCCTTGTCTTAAAAGAGCATTTCTTGATCCATCGTATGTCTAATAATCTGATTTAGGCCTTGCAGATACTTGGCAGGTGTTGGGGAGAGAATGAAACGATGCTCACTTATGCCTTTAATTATTACAAGCCACATTTTTTAGATTCTCCATACTTAATAAGTGTGATAGTAAATGATATTGATTTCTGTTGGACTATCGGACTTTGCTTTTTTTCAACTGTAACTATTTTTGGTAACTCATAATCACATAGTTTAGACATTTATGGACATGTTTTTCAAATACTTTTTAAAAATTTTATTTCATTAGCTTCTAATATACAGTACATTGATTAGACATTTATATAGCTTATAAAATGATCCCCCTAATTGCTCTTTCTCTTTTTCTGGCTCTCTACATAGCCAATAACATTAATGCTAACTTCATTCCCTATGCTGTGCTCCCCATCCCCGTGACCATCTACTAGTTGTACTAAGTACAACTACTAATTGTACTTTGACCCTTCACCCCATTGTTGTATTCCATAGTATCCAACTGTTTAAGCAAAAATCAGTAAAAACATTTATACATTATCAGCAACAAAGATAGCTTTGTAGTTTTAACCAAAATTATTTTAAATGATTTTATGACAAGAGAGGACAAATTTCTATATAGAGGATGAGAATGAGATTTAAAGTTGTAATCGAGTGGTAATATACATGGATGGAGACTGTTCATGCAGGATACTAGAAGTTTCACACAAGCCAAATAAATGACCTAAGATTCCTCACCAGCAAATGGCACTATCAACTTTTACAAGTAAGGACAGAATGTTAACATTTGAACCTGATCGAACCAAAACTGGCCAAAAATTCTTTGCAGATTACATGACCTATTCTTGCTTTTTTTTCTTAATTCTTAATTTTATAACAATTCTACTGACTCTTACACCAATAGAAGATGGAATTAAATCAAAACAAATATTATTTTTATAATATTAAAATTTAAGAGGTAATTTGTGGACATGGAGGACAAAAGCTGAAATTTTGCCATTCTGAAAGCAATAGCATTATTTTAGTGGGGCAGTATGAAAAGGACAGATTAAAAAGAAAATAAATGCTATGCTGGTCTTTTCTGTGTGGTTTCATTTTACAGACTAAAATATTGGGGTTCCTCAGACTCAAATATCTTCATTTTCAAATGTAAGAATTTAGATACATCACAAAACTTAAAGGAAATCATTTGTAAATCATCTTAGATTTTATTTATTTATTCTAACATGGCCCTGTTTTTTTACAATGTAATTAGCTGTTAATATTTAGATGACAGAAAATTTTTCAGAAATATAGAAGCCCAACTAAGTCAGTAACATTTTACTTCATATTGCCCTATTAAAAACACTTAATTTTTTAAAAAATAAAATACTTTATATTTTAATTAGAACAAAACAATAATAAAGATATGTAGAACCCTCCCAAAAATTTAAAAAATATATCCTCTCTTCCAACTCTGTTAACAGCATATCTCCCAAGCTTGAGATTTTTTTTAGGTTCTGCAGTAAATGTAATAAACACAAACACACACACAGAGTACTATCTACTCCTTCTCTTTTTTGCCAGTCTCCTTCATCCCCCAATATTTTCTTTCACACCAAGATATTATACAATCTAAGAAAAACTGCTTATTAGGTGCCAAAGTAGGAACTGGTGAAGCCAACATAGTCATAGCCAGCAAGGTGGCTTCGGCCTCGTGGGTCCACATATTGCTGCATATGTGAGGCACAGAATGACACTTGATCTGGGGTTAGCGCCTGAAATATAAAAAGAAAGAAATACAGTAATAAGAATTCAAAATAGCTGGTTCTTTGGGCCTTCCAATATGCTGTAAACCCAGGGAATGGAAGAACTTTAGAAGAAAAAGCCAGTTCTGCTCATATCACATACTTATCTCATAAATCCATAATTTTTTTAAAATAAAATTTATTGGAGTGACACCAGTTAACAAAATTATATAGATTTCAAGTATACAGTTCAAGAATACATCATATGTATATTGCATTGTGTATTCACCACCCAGAGTTAAGTTTTCTTTTGTCATTACATATTTGACACCCTTTACCCTTCAAATATGACTGACTGATCTCTTCAGCTCAGTTCTTACCTGAAGAATCCCATTCCAATTAGACTCTGTAGTCTATTTATTTTATACCATAAATTTGGATTATTTAATAAGTGAGATAATAAATTTCCTTGAAAACTGAGTTTCAGGTTTGGGATTCACCCTGATAATTGTTAGAGCTTGATTGTAGGTTTTAATCACAATGTGAAATTATGATAAAAGCAAGTGATATCTAGAGTGAGATAATATCTGAGGAGAAAAAAGAAGTGCAGGGAGGGTAGTTGTCTATAGTAGGCAAGAAGGCCTGAGATGAGCAAAATCTAGATTATGATGAGAGCATAATGAGAGTAGATGCAATTGGAATCTGACCTGCTTCATGTCCTCTTTGGTAATATAGGCCTTGCCCTCTGCCAGGGCTTGGAAAGCATTCTCTATTTCATCACTGGATTTGATGTTCTCTGACTCCTTGTCAATCAGGAATGAGGTATAGTCTTCCAATGAGACATAGCCCTTTCTGTAAGAGAAATAGATCAGGCATTGTGCCTGTTAAACACAGAGAAGAAGGCAGGCCCCTTTCTTATCCTACTAACTGTCTCAGAGACAGAGGAAAGCCAGGTTTTCCAAGTGCCTCTTCCAAATCAGCAATCTGAGACTATGTTCTCTATTTGACCCAACTCTTCATTCCCTTGTAGCCAAATAAACAGTTTTCAAAGTTCCAGACTCTGTTTCTGTGTGGGTCTTTCAGCCTGATACATTATATAGAATTTGGGAATTTCCCATCAGCACTAATATCTAGGTACCTCGAACTCTTCAAGTTAAGTTAAATACCTCTATTTTGTGTCTTCTCTAGTCTTAATTTTAGAAATAATTAGTCCCTAACAACAATGTGATCCCTCTATGACTCTGTTCCACTCTCCCAAGCATAAAATAACCCCACCCCATGAGTTATTAATCCTCTTCTTAGGGACTTACACATATGAACAAACTCTTATCTTTGATTCTATTCTAAGAATTAGCTGGAATTTCTATGTGAAACATAAACCACGAATTTACCAAATTGCAGAATTTGTGCCTGAGTTGGAGTTAGTGCCACAAACTTCTGAGATAATCCTAAAAGAACACCAAAAGCAAGCTACCCAATTCATTTATAGTAGTCTGTATCTTTCTATTCTCAAGGAGTTAATTTCATGTCTTATGAATCATTTTACTTTCTGTGTTTTTCAGTCCAAGCCCTATTCCCTACTACGGTCTGGCCCTTAGTCTTCGTCCTACCTTCCTGGGTCAACAGCATCCAGAAATTTCTCAAACTTGGGCTCAGGTTCCCCCTCCTCCACCATGGGCAAGTAGTAATTGAGTCCTCTCAAACAGGACCGAAAATCTTTGTGACTCAAGCGCCCTGTCAAATTCTCATCAAAGTGTCTAAAAAATAAAAACATTTATAAACTTTAATAGAGAACCAGATTATAACAGAAAAGAACAGTTCTTATTGCATCAGTTGGGGCTTTATTAACATTGAGTGGAGAGCTTGTCTGTGTTTCTATACATTTTTTTAACCTAATGAATGGAGAAAAAAGCATATTTTTCTAAAGTCCAGAGATCTCAGACATATTTTTCTAAAGTCCAGAGATCTCAGACATATAAGCTACAACTTGAAGCTAAATAACATAACTAGATCTTCATTTAAGATTCTACCAAGCCACACTGAAGATAAAAATGTTATCTGGAGATTCATTGTGAAAGGACTGAAAAACAGAGAGCTAATCAACCACAAAGTTATACTCACTTATAGGTAGTGCTAAACTCCTTTAGTGTCTCTTCACTCACACCTATGGTGTCTCTGAAAGGAAAAACATTAATTAAGCCTTTAATATAACAGAGAAAAGGAGAAGACATGCCACATGAAATAGATAGGCACTTTATTGAGCATTATGCTAATTGTGTTATTTAGTTTAGAGGTCTACAAACCATGCTTCATGGGCCGAATCCAGTGTGTCACTTGCCTTTGCACAATTAATGAGCTAATAATGTGTTTTACATTTTTATATGGATGAAATAATCAAAAGAAAAATAATTCAACATAAAAATTAAATAAAATTCAAATTTAAATGCCCATAAATAAAATTTTATTGGAATGTGTCCCTGCTCATTCATTTATGGTTATCAGTAGCTTCTTTCTCTCTGCAGCAGCAGAATTGAGGAGTTATAACAGAGACTATATATATCACACAATCTAAAATATTTATTATTGGAGTCCTTACAGAAAAGCTTTGCCAATCTCTCATCTATATAATAACATAGTCCAAAAGCTATGGAAATCTAAATCTTCTTTAATACAATTAATTTCTTTAGGAAAATGAATTCTGCTTTTCTGTTATATATCTTGAATATTTCTTACATTCTAGAGGACATTTTACTAAAAGGAAGACATGCTTTCTGAAGAGATTACATAAGATGGTGAAGAGGCTGAGAATTGGGTGATGAGTAGATTCAGGGTGATGAGAGTACTGTGTTCTATTTCATAATAGAATAAAGTGACATAGCCATTCCACGAGACAGTAAACAGAAAGACTGTTGTTTCTGAAGATGGTGAGTATACTATCTCTGAAGCAGCTCTTTTATCTATCACCCCCAACTCTAGCCCTTGGAGTTAAGTTTCTAATACCTAATACCACCCACACCCTGTCCAAGCTCTGGATATAGGTTCTCAGTACTTGGCTTGTATCTGTTGTTCCAGGTTGTGTTGCATTCGCATCCCCAGCTGGTAGAGCTGGTCCCACTGCTGGGCTAGCCCAATGGTGCTGTATTTAATGTCCAGGATCAGAGCCTCTTCTAAGTTGTCTCCCAGGTCCTCGATCTTGGTCAGCTGACGCTTCATCACCTGGATCTCCTTCTGTTTTCTCTGAAAAAAGAAGAAGAAGAAGAAGAAGGAGGAGGAGGAGGAGGAGGAGGAGTAGGAGAAAGAAAGGAGAAAAAGGAGAAAGAAGGAGAAAGAAGGAGAAAGAAGAAGAAAAAAGAAGAAAGAAGAAGAAAGAAGAAGAAAGAAGAAGAAAGAAGAAGAAGAA
>NW_011889496.1:131284-159555 GCF_000151845.1 Pteropus vampyrus | reverse complement strand
AGAAGAAGAAGAAGAAGAAGAAGAAGAAGAAGAAGAAGAAGAAGAAGAAGAAGAAGAAGAAGAAGAAGAAGAAGAAGAAGAAGAAGAAGAAGAAGACAGTTATACAAGGCATCAGCTCCAAACTTAGGGATGGGAGTGAATATAAAATAAGAAACTAATGAGTTTTGGTTTCCCCTAATTGCTCCTTTTCAGTTATTTTCAGGGATATTCCTGTCATCCCTGAGAAATGAACAACTCAGCAAGATTATTTCATTTTTATATTTCTCACTTATAAAGTGGTAGAAAGTTTGAGTGATATGACCTATGTCATTCTGGTAATCTGTAATATATAAATTAAAGAGTTAGTAATTATATATTACAAATAGAAAAGGGCAGAATTCCCAGATTCATGAATAGTCAACTCCCAGTGATTTTCATCCTGAATTATCTGCACTATTGATTGTGATTAAACATTCAGGTCTATGTAAGCTCCACGGTATTCACTCTTAGTCCTCTTTCACTAGCTTGAGAAGATTTTCACAGAATAGTCCTGTCATTTGGGCAAATTATATGCCAAATTTCTGCATCTAGGTCATGTTTTCTCCACTGGGTAATATTTTTTCCCTAAAGAGAAGAATAATGAATTGGTTCTGATGATGGGAGTTGGCAAAAAAAAAAAAAAAAAAAAGATATTACAATTCCTTTCAGCCCTACAAAAATCAATCCTACCTGACAACATCTTATTCTTTAGTATTTTTCTCTCATTAAGAAGAAATTAAGTTTAATTGATTATTTTTTTTTCTCCAGGGGTCAATAATTAAAATAAGGGTAAGAAACACCACCCTGGGCCATAGCTTCTTCACTCAATTGTTAAGAGATTATCTAGACTCAATTGTATTATCAAATAATTGTTACTATCAAATAATAACAAAGTTTGTCAATGTTCTAGGTTGTAGGATAGGAGTTTTTGCATTTTTTCTCTTACTTAATCAATATAATAACTCTAAAATGAAGGTATTATTAACTCCATTGTATAGATAGAGAAATTGAATTTTAGAGATTTAAGTAATCTGATTTCTATGAAGTTGTGGACAATGGTTAGAATGCAAATTTTTGGCAGGGTTGGCACCAGAGCCTTAGGCACTTGACTTTAAGGCTAGGGAATTTATCTAAAACTATTTCTTTACAAGTTTCCTTTAAGCATTTTTTTTCTCGCCTTCCTTGTACTTCTAGGTATATCTTTAGCTAATGAATAAACATTACTTACTTTATTTGCTTCCAACTGGGATTCCAGAGTTCCTGTTTCTTTGAGTAAAGATCTAGTTAAAAAACAGAGGAAAACATTACTTATAATATCAAAGGTCAATATTTTACACAGACAAACTCAAAGCCCATACTATTGCTACTTCTTCCAAGTTATACGACTTCTCTATAATACATTTTCATGACTCAAAATTTTCATGATCTAAACCTTTTGTCTAAAGACATTCTTGCCAAATTCTTCTCTGCCTATGAGAAGGCCTCCAGACCTCTCTTCTAGTTCTTATTTTCAAACATACCTTTAACTTAATGTAGACAAGACATCTAGTGGGGCGTGGAGCCAGAACAGCATATATTAGGCTTCTCCTTCTCACTTTACATTTTTATTTAAGCACCATCGGATTGAGATGGGTTGAAGATGCCTCAGTGCTAAGGCCTCTTTAGCTAAGTATTCCAGAATGTTATAACTAAACAAACACAATAGCATAAAATACTGACCCATCCAGAAAATAAGCCCTGTACATGGAGGTCCGGAACAGGAATCAGAAAAGGAAAAAGAGAAATTATATGTTAACATGGATTACTTTAATGATCTTTTTTCTTCAGATTTATGAAACATTTTAAATCGTTTGTAGCTAAAAACATATAAACACGTTCCACCCTTTGTTCCCAAAGTCTCTTCCATACTGAGAAGCTAGGAGTCTTTCATGCAGCTCCTTCCTACAGGATGAAGAGCGCAGTGTCAGGTGATATGCTCAGTTTTGGCATATGCTGCTGGGGAGAAGTACCAAAACAAGAGGCAGAGGAGAATGAGCTATATTTCTTCTGCCTTTTGTCAAATGTATTTCAGCCGTGATTCGGGATTTTTTTTTTGTTGTTGTTGTTAATTGTCTGATTTACCCCTGTTAGTGATGTGTAGAAACAGTATATATCATGGGTATCACCTAAACTACCACTCTAATTCTCAAAAGTCCACAATTCTGACTCATCTACTGGATACAGTCTACCAAGTTAGGCCATTTATTCTAACATATTATACCTTCTAAATTTCCTTTTCCAGGTTATTTTCCCCAGAAGATGTGACACTGATTCTCATCACAGCTTTAGCAGTCAGGCAACATAAGAACTTCATATTTGGTGTTCACAATATGCTCTGCTCTGCTTGTGTCAATAAATACAAATGTGACCTTGAGCAAGTCAATTTATCTACTGAACTTCCTTTTACACTTGAAGACATAGGTAATAAGATACACTCTGTACACTCTGTACACTCTGTACACTTTTCCAGGTTGCCCTAAAAGTTAAGTGAGGTAATATATATAGAAATTCTTTGTAAAATGTAATGTGGTATGGAAACATAAGGCTCTATTGTTATTTTTGGACCATAATTATAGGCAACAGGAAAAAAAGTGAGAGTATCAAGAAGAGAATACTGAAGGTTACACAATGGGCAGCAGTATGAAATTTCATTACTCAATTTTGCAAGGATTGATTCAGAAAGCATTCAATTGCAAGTATAAAGCACAAATAAAATATGGTGATTTTAGGACAGCATAAATGCTGTAGGAGTTCCTCATCCTCCCCTCATATATATACATCATCCTTATATAAAATGGAGTGTGCGGCACAGAGATGATAAGTTTTGAGGTAGCAGAGCACACCTGGTCTCCAAGATCCATTGAAAGAAGGCACTGGCATTCTGTTCAAACTCCTGGCACATTTCAAAGTTCTTAAGCTGTCTTGACTCTTCCTTTTGCAGCTCCTGCTCCCGTTCCTAAAACCCCAAATCACAGATAGTGCAGTGCACATTGAACACTTCTCTTTGCAGCAAAGCTCAGCTGCATATCTTAACTTTCCCAAATCTAGCCTGTCTTTCAGAGGCATATACCTGTGTGCTCATATTTCTTCCAGCTCACCTTTTCTCATCTCCAAAAGGTGAATAAAGTTCATGTCACTTCCCATAAGTACTTGCAGATGTCTCAAAGACCAAGCCCAGTAACAAGTAATTAAGTAATAAAGGCAAATACTTCCCCTTCTCAATTTTTTTTCTAAGTGAAATTTTATTTAAAAGCAGCCTTGAAGGGAAAGGTAGTAATAAGAGTTGCCAACTAAAATGGTGATTTTATGGTGAAATTTTAGTCTTTAAAACTTTTAAGTACTTCCCATAGCTTTATATAATGAACATAATTGTAGACAAAAATTAAATACAAACATATTTAAAAGACAATTTAGAGGAGTGTATAAAATAGAGAATGCCTTGGCTAGGGAAATATATAGGCTGTAAAGATATATATAGGCCTCATGAATTTTTTATAACCCATTTTTATAGCCACTCCTGGAATTTATGTTTGCTTTTCTAAATCATTGCTCAACACTCAGAAGGATGAAACTATCCAAACTATGGGGCATAGTGCTATATTTATAATGAAATAATTCAAAATTTTTCTTAGACTTCCAGTTTATGACTGCTTTTCTGATTAATGATTTTTTTTTCTCAAAAGTTCCCTAACTTGGATAGTGATCTAAATGATTATGACCACTGTAGCCAAGGTAAATCTCTGCTGTGCCTCAAGCTACCTTGATGAGGTCAGTTAGGTGCTTCCAGATTCTTTCTAGCACCTCCATTGTTAACCAAGTATAAGGACTGGAGGACACATTTAAGGTCTTAATCTGCTGGTTTAGCTCTCGCAAAAAGTTTAAGTCTTCTTGGGCCCTGGCCAAGGAGGCCAAGAAGGCCTCATGTTCCTTCTGCAGCTGGCGAATCTCATTCAGAGAGACACAGTGCACAGGCTCTGACAAGTCCTCCTCAGTATTTTCACACCAGTGGTTGAAAGCTGAAGCTTTGTGTGCGAATTCCATGAATAGTTCCTCAGCCTACAGAGAAAGAAAAAGATACCTTCATCTTTCCCAATTAGAAGAGAAGAAGAAAATACTGAAGAAAAGAGACAAGAAAACAGAGGATAAAAATAATAACCGTCTTTAAATATTTTTAGGGTCAACACTCTAATAGAGCAGAACTAAAACCTATGAGAACAATATGATTCAGTAGATGGATATGTAAGTTCAAGTATTAGCCCTGATCCCAGCATTTTCTCTTTGGGTGCAACTGGTAAGTTTTCCATCATCTATAAATGAGAAGATAGAATGAATTCTAGAGTTATTTTAGCTCTAAGATTCCAAGAAAGACGAAAGTTGTTTTCAATGATAAGATTTCATGATTTCTTATACTGAAGTTCATGTTTCAATTTTACTTGGCATATAGTAAACATGTAAGAATAGGTGTTAAATAAATGAATAAATAAATGGTTAAATGAACAAATCATTTGTTAGATGGGCAAATCTATCCCATCCTCCTCTTTCTTCTGTACTTCTGTGGACCACACCTCTCTGATGTCTGTCTATACTGAGTTATTTTCCTACCTTTCTTCTAAAACTTGTTTAGGGCTCTTGCCTGAAGCCACTGCTTAAAATATTTCCTACTCTCCAAACTGTATTTTACTTCTGCAATACTCTCTAGAGTTATCCATATATTCTGAATGACTCTAGATTTTTGAATGACAGAAATAACGTGGATTGTTCCAAACAGTAGGTAATCAAAAATATTTTTTAGATTTTAAATGTATCATAGATTTTGGGTCAGTTGACTATATTCCCAAGGAGATTTATCTTACACAAATGTTTGTTCATCCCCAAACATAAGGGTTAGAGAGGAAATAACTTGTCCAGTGGAAGGAAGATTGCAACATTGTTCATTATTACATTTTCCCTGTACTCATTCCAGCAATATACATGGTAAAATAGGTCAACATAGAGAAAATGAATATGAACTCTATAAAGGAAGAACATGGAAACCATAAAGTACTTCATATCATTTTCATAATACTAAGGATCAACTAAATTTTTTACAAAGATTTTATAAACAGAAAGTAATATAATACAATCAGAATGTGAAGTGTTTTTATACATATATTTTTTATGTACTTTTAAAGTTATCCATTGATGGATTCAATTCTTCACCTAAAATTAGATCTCATGTCCTACAATAGTGTAGAAATTAACTAAGGGTCCAAACTAACTGACTTTTATTTATATGATTGTTTTCCAATTCCCTAACTCTCTATTTTAACTTGTTGTCAGGTAAAATACTTGTTACTATATAGGAATCCTCAATAACTTCACTGACCATGCTGGCTTCCTTTCATCATTGATTTTTTTTTTATGATTAACATATAATACTTTAGCAGCCACCACTAGAAAAAAAAAACATTTTAATCACATATATTCATACACAAAGTAGCGGTCCAAATTGCATTTTCAGATCCATTGTTTTTTTTAATAGTAATAATACAGAACAGCAGGAGATGGTGGTAAATTTCATAAATAGAGGAATCAAGGTTTGAAGATATTAAATGATAAATATAAAGTCTCTAGGTTAGGGAAGATGAGAACACAGTTTTACTTGTTTAGTTGTCCTTTTATTCGAGTCAGAGAAAAGCACAAGGATGACCTTTTCTCCCGTCTGTTTTAGGTCTTCCATACAGTAAAATCTTCTACCCTTTTGTTTCACATATCTGTTACATTACATGTGCTTGGCTTTCATATCAAGTCAACTGGATAATTGACAAATCAGTCTAAAAAATGTACTATCAGTCTAAAAAATTGAATAACTTCTTACTCAATAAGAATGTCTTCCTGATCCTTCTCAAAGTACTCAAATGTGTATAGATTATCCAAAGAGGGTTTAGTTAATATACAGATAATCAAGTCCTTATCATGGTTCATCAATTTTTTTTTGAAATTTACCTTCTGTAAAGGTAGCCGTTTCTCTAGTAATTTGTCTTTGTGGGCTGCAGAGGCTTCCAGAAGCTGATCCCAATGCCTCAGCAGGGCAGCATAGCGCTCCTCAATGGCTTTGCTTTGGCTGTGCTGAGAAGCTACCAGTTGGTCCTTTAGATTAGTTATCTTTGACAGTCTCTCTTGCTGGAAACTATGCAGACTGACATCCAGCGTGTCCTGAGAAAGGCCCATAGAGAAGCAATAAATAGAGAAATAATATGTATCCAAGAGATTATTCATACCTGGCTTCCACCAGATTTTTATCAGAGGTAAGATAAGTGCTAGGAAAGAGAACGATGACAAAAGAAAAAGAAATATGACTTAGAGATGAAGTGAACATTCAGGGTTAGAATCATGGTTAAGTTCCAGTGGACATATGTTTTATAATTAGATTTTAGGTTAGGTGGATTATTAATATTAAGGAAATGTTAGAACATAATGTGATATTTCAAATTTCTTAAATCAAACTAAATCCTTCAGATAGCTCATATCCTTTCTTGGACACTTTTATATCACTTATCAGATTTTGAATTCTAATTAGTAGCTGTGCACTACTAGAGATCTTGAAAGTACACAAACCAACAAAAGACCTCCTACAGATGCTAGTTATACAATTGATATTTTTATGAAAATGCTGTATAAGATTAGGGATGTTCCACTTCCAGCTTTAACAGTGTGGCTTGTATTGAACCAATTCTTTCTTTGAGAACAACTGATCTGTTGGATAATAATACAAAAAAATCAGCCATGTGAGAAAGATCACAATGCAACTCAAGTAGCTATAACTCGAGGGATCAAAATTCCATAGAGGAGGGAATAGTAGTAGAGTAGAAGTAATATTCTCTGTTACTTTTCCTTTTGAAGTATAAAGTGTACAGGGTAAGAAGAGACAGCAGCTAAACAGAGATTTTGAAAATCTCATGGAGCTAGAGACAAAAATTGAAGTTCTAGAAAACTGAGGCACCCAGGATTTAAGAAGCTATGAAAAAGGAACTGCAGAAGTGTAGGTTCAATATTCTCTTTATATTTTTCCCTCATTTATAGATTCCTAAACTGTGTAAGATACAAGTCCTAGAAGCAAAGCAGAAAACGGTAGTTAAGGATCTAAAATGCTAATCAGTTTTCTGTAGTCACACAGTGCTTAGTTCAGTACATTTCGATTAGGAGTGACTCTAGGGAAAGAGAATTAGTTGAAACCGCTGAAAATCCCCAGGTATAAGAGCAAACTGCAAAAGGCTAGCTTTCAAAAAAACTGAAACTATGCCTTAAATCATTTCAATCTCTGGCCAAAAAATAGGGGTTAGGTGGGGGATGAAAGATATTAAATTATAGCTTTAAGTCAAAACTTATGAATTAATTACTTGAAATGTACATGGAATTGCTATTCCAATAAAATGATCAAATTAGATAAATGAAGCAATACTCACTATACATTATTTATTAAGACACATCTAAAATATAAAGACACTGAACTTCTATATTTATTGCAGCTTTATTCATAACAGCTAAAATATGGAAGCAGCCTGTGTCCATCAATAAATGAATAGATAAAAAAAGTTGAGATACACATAGATACATACATACAACAAAATATTAATATTAAGCATGAAACATTCTTATTGAGCATGAGAAAGAGGAAATCCTGCCATACTGCAACAATTTTGATGAATCTTGAGTGTATTATGCTAAGTGAAATAAGTCAGAGAGAAAGGCAAACACTATATGAAATCACTTATATGTGGAATCTAAAAAAGTAGTTACAACAAAAGGTACAACACAGAAAAAATTAGAAAGCCAAAAGCTGGATCTCTAATAAAAATAATGAACACCTATTGAAAGACTGATGAGAGAGTGGGGAGAGGGAGAGCGGAAGAGAAAACTGCCTAATTATCAACATCAGGAAGGAAAAAAAAATATTCCAAGTCCTACAGACAATAAGATCACAAAATTTAGGAGTGAAATAATCCTGTGTTCAGCTTCTGTGTGATATGAGTCTTGGACCTCACTGACATCTATTAACAAGGCAATCTTGCTCTCACCTGCTTTGCCAGGAGAGTGAGGAATGCAGCAAGGTCTGCACCATTGCCATTGGTCTTCAGGCTTGTTTCTTTTTCAGCTAAAAAGCAAAGATAATTAATATTGTGGGAAAGATAGTTGGTCCTGTATCAGACTTGGTAAGGAGAAAAGGAATTTTTCCTATAGGTCATAAGAGAGCCTCCTAAGTCTCAAAGTGGGTGATTTATTAGAATATAAGAACAGCGGAGATAAATGAATTGCTTTTCTAGACTTACGCAGGATAAAACTGACTGAAAGAGATCTAAGACCAAAAGGACTTCTGAGTGTTTCATAGAAAAAAGAAAAAATTGTATGTTAGATATAAATTATAAGTAAATAAATAAATTTCCTATCTTTCTGGGTATTATGTGTGAAATCACCAATTCCTAAAAAGAGTTTCTCTGGAATAATGGTATTTAGATGCCCCCTTAGCATGTTTCTGTGTTTACGTGTGTGCATGTGTTTGCATACAAGAGAGTGTAATTGTAATTGTGTCCCGAAAGGCTAGGGATGTGTGATGAAGAGAGAATCTCTCTTAGTAAGATAAGTGAGAAAGCCCCAGGAACCATTCTATAAATGAAATTTATCAGCATTTTTCAAACTCAAGGACTCTGGCCTTCATACATCTTACCTATCCAGGCCTCTACTACATCAACCTTCCAGTTGAACTGCTGAAAGCTGTAATCATCTTCAAGTTGTAACTTCCAAGCAGCTATTGCCTTGGCCAGAGAAGGTGTCTTTTCATTCAGAGCCTCTATCTTAACAGAAATCTTCTCCTTGTGCTGATTTTCCTCCTGCAATGCCAAAGTTAAAGGAGGAGAGAGACCAAGGCCAGGAATGTGAATTCTTTAGTACTATTGAAAAGCTCTCATTTTTCTCATTCTAAATATATAAACTATTCTCCTGTAGGTCTAGTGAATTTATTCTATTATTCATCTATGTCTCAGAGGGTTATTTCCACCCCAGCATTTGGATGATCTTTTCATGTTTATCCATATAAATGTGATCTTCTTAGTGAAAACATCTAGTAGATATGAAGTCATCTCTATTTAGGGTTCTTTCTACAGCACTTAGATCATGGAGCTTTTGTAAAAACATGCATTTAAACAAAAGAGTGACTGTCAACTTACAAAGAGGTCTCCATGTAATTCTCTCTAGAAGCTTACAAAGAAATTTTTTTCACATTCTTACAATACTTTATAACCAAAGCAAGTCGTTTATATGTCCTCATAAATGCTATATTGTGCATAGGTTAAGAGTAAGAGTGTCAACAAATTTTTAAAGAAATCTTCAAGCCATACTTAAAAGAACTTGAAATAAGAATTTTCAGAGAAAAGCAATTAAATAGATAATTATTTCCTAATAACAGCAACAATAAGAACAAGAAGGCAGCTTAGAAGACATTATTAGAAGTCTATATATGATTTTAGCACTACTCATGAGTTTATACTGGGGCCAATCTCTTTTGAAAATGAAAATTTGACCTGGAAGCCCTGGAGCCCCTTACCTGACTCAGGATGCCTTCTCCTTGAGCACACACATTTTGCACTCGGGCCTCGTGGACAGCAAAGTCATTATCCAAAGCTTCATGCTTCTTTAGCAAGCTCTGCATAAATGAGATAGTGAGAAACAAAACATCTGGGCAACCTATCCCACCCACATTCTGACTCCCTTTAATGCCTTTCATCACCGATGATTCAACTAAATTGACAGAATGATGAGTGCCCACTTTTTCCTGCATAGCTCTACTAAATTCTTTTCCCCAAACTCCGCACTTGCCAAAAAAGGGTAAACTCACCAGAAAAAGAGTCAAAGGCATATAAGTGACATTGTTTCTAACTTACCATGTGACCCTAAGGTTTTCTGGATTTTGGAATAAGAGTGTGGACCAAAATAAGGCACAGGATCTCTCCACATTGAAATGTATATAAATTTATGAAACACTGCATCTACCAGAAAAAATATCAAGTATCAAGAATGTTCTGTACTAAGAGCTGACCCGAATGTCTGCTTTCCTCACCAGGAGAAAAATATTAATTTTAAAGCTGAAAACTGACTACTTAAAAAAAGAGATTCATAATAAAGAGAAGACAATTGATCCATTCAGCCTATTTCTCACCTGAGTAGCAGCCAATGTATCTCCAGAATCCCCTCGGGCAATCATTGCTTTCTTTTCACTGATCCAAGTTTCCTCCTCCTCAGCATTCTCCATGAATTGCAAGTATTCTAGAGACTCTTCCAATTGAAGCCCTCTATAGCAGGGCAGTAAGCCCCAATAACGATAAGAGGAAACTAGTAAGCAGTGGAAGTAGAGCCAAATGGCACAATCTCACAAGGCAACCACTGTTTAACTGTGCCACAGAACAATCAAATATATGCCTACTGGTCAGCTGTGTTGATTTCATCTTAAAAGGGGAGACCCTTGCTCCAGAGGCTCAATTTTGTGGCTTCATCTACTCTTTAGGAATTTTTGTTGGGGGAAGGAAACCATGTCCAAACAAAAGTGCCAAGACTTTAGAGCTAGAGAATAACAATTAAGCAGAGTCTCTTTCTACTATGAGCACTGCCATTCTTTTTATACAATATAGGCATTGCAAAGTACTTTTATTCCCCAAGTAGAAATGTCTTTTTATTGCCAATGGACATGGAATAATAGGAAGATATTATTTTATTCAGCTATATGACTACTTGATTCAAAATAGCTCTATGGCCATAAGGGAGAAACAAACAAACAAACATTTCTTCACTTTTCCACTACTGAGTGTTGTACACAAAGTTAAAACTGGGGAGATAAACAAACAGACCTGTGGCAAATAACCTGGTATGAAGAATAACATATGTAGGGCAACAATGATAACAGTTGCAAGTAAGTACAAGAGTAGAGGTATATTTAGAACACAGAGACAGCAATCACTTCTGCCTGGTTAATGGTAGTAAGCTTCAGAGAAGACTTTGCATTTGAGCAGTGACTTAGAAGATAGGTAGAGATGGATAGTTGGGGAGATATATTTAGCAAGCATTTGGTATCCCAAACCCCAGCACCAGCCAACAATTGCAAAATAGGAAGAGAACTGGGCTTCCATTCCTCAACTCACCGAGCCTTGGCCAACATTTTGAGCTTCTCCCAGTGTTGAACAAACTGAGCCAGCCGTTCTTGGATCTCCTCTCGCCCGACTGCAGCCTTGTCCCCCAGCCTCTCTGCCATAGCCAGCACATTCTAAAAAACACCCTCTCCATGTTGCATTACCCCACAATCTCTCTCAATTTAGACAGTCTCCTGGAAATGTATCTAGTTCTTCCTACCCTCCAGATCATTTCTAAACTTCATGGGACTTGGAATGGTCCTGAAAATCCTGGGAGAATGAAAAAAGCTGCAGCGAGATCTGCCATGCTAAACTTACCTAAGATTTTGGACAAATACATTGGCATCTGTACAAGTTTACTCTCCATGATCTACCTTATGAATGATTCATGGTTACAGGGTGACCCAGCTGCCAAGTCAGACCCAGAATTGCTTTCTTTCCATATGACTCAGCTCAAGTGCTGCTTTTCCAGGTGTTCCAACCTGCATCTCAATTGTCAACAAGTGTGCTCTGGACTGTTAAAGTGCTTTTTCCAGAGAAGAGCATGGGTTCCTGCGCAGAATTCTTCTATTCACAGAATACAAAATGAGGAGGAGAAAAGAACACTTATGAACTCTGTGACTAACTCGATGTTACCTTGGCATGCCACCTTCACATTTTGTAGTATCATCCTATTTATCTATAACATGATGGGATTATTTATTAGATTAGATTATCTCTGTCTTTCCAGGTCTCATATTCTATTATTCCTACCTGGATCGCAGGTTCGTGTGCCATTAGCTCCCCGTCTAGACGTTTGTGTTTCTTCAATAAGTTCTGAACCCCCTGCAGATCCCTCCCATAGTCCTGGGAGCTCACCCGTACCAACTTCTCCCTACAAAACAAGAAAGAAAACAGAAAATTTAGAGTTTAGACATCTGAAGTCATCTTAGAACAATTTTCTAAGAGTGTGTGTAGCTGGGGTGAGGTAACACTCTGGTGTCAGTAATCACAAAGATAATTAGTGCCAAATGCTTTCAGCAAAACTTCTGATTTATGCTAATACAAATTAAAATAACATACTGATATGTACCAAATGCACAGCTGTAATAGCTTTCTCATTAGTCATTTGCATATCTATTTGTGTTATCTTCCCTTCTTTGCTCAAGAACATTTGCTAACATTTCTTTTTTCAAAAAGTAAAAATTATATATGTACACATAACCACAAACATACATATACATACATATATATATATATATATATATATATATATATATATAGAGAGAGAGAGAGAGAGAGAGAGAGAGAGAGAGAGAGAGAGTTTCATGGCCTTTATTATTTTTGTCTATTAATATCAATAATGAACTTAGGTAGAATGGGTTATAAAGAACTGACTATAGCAGTCATGGCCGTTGAATCAGTTTTGAGCATGAAATTTTTGGACATTACCAGGAGCACAATAAAAGACTACATAGACAAGATTATATTATCTTACTATTCCTAAAAAGTTTTCTAAAATGTCCTGCTTATTGCCCTGTGCACAATGCTTTTTTCTAATTTTTTTTTTTTATTCTTACTAGCAAGAATCAAAAGGTTTGTTGAAGAGAAACACAAGGCTGGTTAAATAGTAAATAAAGCAAATAATTTGATTTGCTAATATATTCAGAATTTTATCTTTTACAAACAAAGGTAATTAGTAATAAAACTATGGCAGGTAATGTGTAACATTCTCTATTCAATATACAGATCTGTGGCATATTAAATACAAGGATACAGAGAGAATAATAATGATCTCATTAGCTGGGTAAGTTGTAAATGCCCAGCTGTCTGATTCAGAATGAGCATTACACATTCCATGAACTATCTAAAACAAATATATATGGTCTCCTAATTTTGTTCCCATAATGTATGTAAACTGCTCCCTACTCTCTCCATTCTTGTCTTTCTCTTACTGAATACAATGAGGGAATTTGGGGAAAATAAAACCAATGCTAACTTCAGGCTAAGGCAGACATGATTAACAAGTAATACAAACTACAAGAAACATTATATATTTCATTTTAACATCAAATAGAAACATGTTTGGTGGATTATCTACTCTCTTAGATTGTCAGTGCAATGTGAGGTAGTACATACTCTATCCAGGATTCTTCATCATCTAGGTCCTGGAAGAACTGGAACAAGGCATAAGCCTCTTTCAGTTTCTCATGGTGTGCAGCTGCTAAGTTCTGGACATCTAGGTAGCGCTTGTTGACATTATCCCTTTTCTCCACAATCTGCTCAGCATTGAAAGTCCCACTGGAGAGCAGATCAGTAGCCAACTCATTCAGGTCCCTGAGTGCATCCTAGAAAGCCCAGCATGCTCAGTGAACAAGTACAGTATAGGTATTAAGTAGACTTGCAACTTTAATCATTGCTGGTTCAGGTTCAAAGTCTGGGTCAAAAGATTGTTTTTGAAGATAGTAAATTTTACATTATGTTCTTTTAATTCAGTTTGAATAAGGGCAAGATCCGAAGACAATATGGATAGCATGACTACATTACTCAAATTGCACATTTGGCCTTATGTGTTCTGTCCTTCATTCTGATGTTTCTCCCCTTTATTTGCTTCCTCTTCCCAACTAGAAAATAAGACGTTGGTGAGCAAGCACAGTATTGAATTTGATGCGGACTAATTTCTTAAAATATTTATCAAGAACTACCTTTATATTGGCTGCAGAACACACCCAACCTCTTCTGTATTTTCATTTAAACTCTGCCCCTTTGTGTAGTCAGAAGCAATATCATCGAGTCCTGAAATAACTAAATTTAGAAAGCCTTTGACTTCTTGTCCTTTCTGTGAGTATCTCTAACTCCAAATAAAACTGATAATGTAAAATTCTCCTGTATAAAATTAACACCTGCCAGCACTTTTATCACTGCTCCTAATACAAATCTTTGCTTGATATTAGAATGCTACTGGAATTCTCCAATGGATTTCTAGAGTGTATATGTAGTTCAACTCCACTGTATATGCCCCCATCCTAATTCTAGAAAATAAACTTGCATTTTCTTTCAAAGACCATATGAAATGTGCACCTTTGGATGACAGTGAGTTTATATGCATGCATCAGTTAAATAAACAAGATAATTTTTAGGATCCACTCCCTGGAGTCTTAGAATCAAGTTTAATGATCATTGGTTAACAGTGACTGTTGCAACCTCTCTGCAGCCCATGGATTTGAGCTAGTTATAAAGACTGCTGACTGAGAACACTACAGTGAATTTTGCAAGACTGTGTTCTTAAATGATCTCCTAATACAGAAGAGAGGTAAGTCAGAAATGTTTTTATTATGGGAATGGAAATTCCAGAAGAGTGAGATTCCAACACTACTTACCTCTCGGGCCAACATCTCAGTTTCCAATAGTTGATGCTTCTTGAGCAGGTTTCCTGCAGAAGCCAAGTCCCTGGCCTGATCTTTCATGGCCAGCAGTGTCTCTGCCTGAGAATAGAAGAATAAGCAATAAAGCTGCCAAATGAAAACTATTTTTAAGAACAAGATTAGGAACTGTATCTCCAAACTTTTCCCAAGAAAAGTCAAGGAGATCATTCATGCATAAATCTGATTATCTGACAAGCATTTATTAGGCTTCTATTTCCCATCACTTCCAGGAGCAATTACCTCTGAGAGCCAGAACTCAAAATCCCGGATGCCTGTATTGAATCTCTGCTGGCGACTAGCCTCATTGAGCTTCTGTCCTTTGTCAATTGTTCTCTCAAGCAGGTAGTCCCAGTGTTTCTCCAGCTCTTCCAGTTGACCCTAACACAAAGAAATTGAGGGGTCATTATGGTCTTTAGAATCTGGGGTCCTGTAACAGCTAGAAAAGATAATGTAGGGAGGCTGTGGAAGTAGAGACTAGACAAAATTTTTCAGTACTTCTATTTAATCTGGGGAAAAAAAACAAAAGATGTTGTTTGAAGAAAGGGTACTAAGATGATTACAGGGTCCGATGCCTACGTTCCAAAAGGCTCTTGGCAGTAGGGATAGAAAATATGAAATAATGAGGTGGGAAAAAAATGGCTTAGATGATAGTGGCTCTGTTCATCCCTCTGGCAATCAAGTCAAAATTGTGACAGCAACAAGGAGCAAACATAAAGGAAAATTCCCTGGGATCTAGATGAACAAGCCATACAACTAGGGAGAAATCTGAGAAATCACCCTGCAATGGCAGAAGGTAGGATGGGGCAAAGACATGAGGCTGCCCAGTCCTGAGTGCTGAGGGGGACAGAGGCCATAGCAGCAGCATCCAGAAGCTGAAGACACCTTTTAAAGGGGCTGTATCTGTGAGCTGACTTTCCCGGTGATGTACCTGCTCACTCTGAGCACCAGCACTGGTTTGCTATGCAGGGGGCACCAGGGACTTACATGAGGACATTGAGTTGTCAGAGTGAGGGCTGAGGCAAGGCTCGCTCTGTATAGAAGTTCCAGCAATATGCATTTTTTCTCTGTTGGGCCCTCCCCACTCCCAGTGCACAGACTTAAGTTGCCATAGCAGAGACCTCATCAAACTGGATAATAGAGGTCCCTCTGCCAAGAGGAATCCTTGAAATTCTGCCTCCCCCAGCTCGCAGCCCCACCCAAGCCACATCCAGTTGTGTCCTTGCTTATAAGGTGCCTCTTGCTGAGCAGCACCTAGACTCACACTGGTGGCAGCTGACCTCAGCTACTGGTGTGGCATTTTGAGACAACTATAAGTACAGCATCTGTGGATTGCTTGCTGAATCTTAACAGGTGATCTTGGAGGAGCACAGGCTGGGGCTAAACTTGGCATACAGCTGGACTCTTCTCAGGACTGTGCCACTAGACAACAACCACACAAAGCCAAACTAATAAGACTGAGAGTCTTAAAAGCTTTGCTCAGTACATTGAAACAGACACAGAAAGGCAGCCCAAATGGGAAGATAAAGAAGCAGAAACCATATGAGAGAACAGAATAGAGATCCAGAAATAATGGAGTTAAGCAATCTAACAGATGAAAAATTAAAAACACTAGTGATAAAGATGCTCAATGAACTTATGGGAAGTGTAGATGAATTCAGTGAGAACTTTAACAAAGAGATAAAAAACATAAAAATGGAAATGGAAAGTATAAAAGGGAATCAGTCAGAAATGAAGAACACATTATCTGAGATGTAAAGTACATAAAATGGAATAAACAGAGTGAATAAAGAAGAGGATCAAATGACCTTTATAGAGAATGGTGAAGCCAAAGACACTCATTCAGAATGGCAAGAAAAAAGAAGCCAAGACTATAATAATAATTTAAGTAATCTATGGGACACTATTAAATGAAAAAAAAAATGTGTCATAGGAGTACTGGAAGGAAAACAAGATGTTGAAGAGCTATTTGAAGAAATAATGTTGGAAAACTTCCCTCACCTGGTGAAAGAAATAGACATACAACCCCAGGAATCTCAAAGAGTACCAAAAAAGATGAACCCAAAGAGGCCCGCACCAAGATACATCATAATTTAAATGCCGAAGGTTAAATATAAAGAGATAGTCTTAAAAGCAGCAAGAGAAAGGCAGTTAGTTAACTACAAGGGAGCATCCATAAGACTTGCAGCTGATTGCTCAAAAGAAACTATGCAGGACAGAAGGTCCTGGCATAAAACATTCAACATGATGAAAACCCAGGATCTACAATCAAGAATATTTTATCTAGCAAAGTTATGATTTATAGTTGAAGGACAGACAAAAATAAGCTGAAGGAATTTATCAACACCAAGCCGATATTGAAAGAAATGTTGGAGGGACTTCTTTAAGAAAAAAGAACATGTATAAAAAACAGAAATAAAGAATGGTAGTAACTACATTCCTATCAACAAATACCTCAAATGAAAAAGAATTAAATGCTCTAACTCAAAGACTGGTTGAATGGATAAGAAAACAAGACCTTGACATCTGCTGCTTACAAGAGATTCACTTCAGATTAAAAGACACACACAGGCTGAAAGGAAGGGGATGAAAAAAGATATTGCCTTAATGGACCTAGAGAGTATTGCACTCAATGAAATGAGTTGGATAGAAAAAGACAAAAATCACATGATTTTATATGCATGTGGAACCTAAAGAGCAAAATCAACAACAACAAAAGTGGAAATAAATTCATAGATACAGAGAATATTTAGAAGGATACTAGATGGGAGGGGAGTTGAGGGAATGGCAAAAAACAGGCAAGGGGATTAAAAGATACAAATGGATAGTTGCAGAATAGACATGGAGATGTAGATTGTAAAATGGGGAAGATGGTTAATAATGTTGTAATAAATATGTAAGAGAGAAGAGCAGTACTAGATTTAGTGGGGTATAACTTTCCAAGTTATGTGGTTCTCTGATCACTATGCTATACAACTGAAACTGATATATTATTGTATGCCAACTATAACTGAAAAAAAAAACCAACTCATTGATTTGTACGATGTAAATACATGCAACTAATTGCCTATTATATTTCAATAAAGACAGAAAAATATAAAACAAACAGGATAGTGCTTAGGGATTAAATCTAAAGTTTTCTTAGAGTTCTAGGTATTAAGTGTGGTGGGATCCATAAGATATGAGCATCACTGTTTTTCTTCTCCCTTGTGCAACAATGAAAGGGAAGACTATTAATCAAGAAGAAATTCTATATCCCTATACATGGAAACATTAAAAGAGTAAAATTTTTCTCTTCATTTGACTTTGTAGGCCAGAACCTATGCTGAGCAGAATCCCTACCTTCATGGTCTCTTCATTGCCATCACATGCTCTCCGCTCAATCAGAGAATTCCCCAAGCTGATGACTCCTTCCATCTGATCAGCTCGGCTATAGACCTCATTTTCAAAGGCCTGGTGCTTCAGGTATTTCCTCTGAAGGTAAAGAAGAAACTAAGTTATCCTCTCATTTAGGGAAACAAGAAAATGTAACTTCTGTTCAAAAGGAAGTGTTAATATTTCTATCATAACCAAAGTGGTGATGACTTCTGAAAGACCTGCTCCACAGACTTAGTAGACCCTGAGGGCAGCAGTAGTAGTCTCGGCAGTAAGGAAACATTCAGTATGGGAAGATGAACATTTATCCAGCAATCAGGGTATGCTGAAGTTTTCCAAGATGTTCTATTTTGAGCTTGCCTGAATGTTGGTGGGGTCTTTGTAGGACTCATCACAGGCTGTGGGCAGCATCTCATTAATCCATTCTTCCAGGTCCTCAAAGTCACGGTAGAATTGTTTTAGGTCAGCATAGTCTCCAAGTTTTGTCTGTTCAGCAATAAGTTGTGCTTTGAGAGCCTTCCATCTGGAGGAGGGGGTTAGATCACTCTGTGTCCTTTTTCCTTCTCCCAAGCTCTAATGACATATCCATGAATTTTCTCATTTTTCAACCCCCTTATATATTTATGTGTTATATATAACACAGTTATAAATTGTATTATTATATATTATATATGATTTATATATTTATGTTATATATAATGTAGTCTCATTATTTTTAGTTATAAAATAATGTGGTTAAGTCAGGTAATCTTTAATGTAACTTCCATGTCTTTCATTCTGTCAGTCTAGATCACAAAGTTTCTCAGTGTCTAGATAGTCTTAGGCATCTAGAAATGAGAAGTACTCAGAGTATTATCCCAATGCTCAATGCTAAAAGGTCAGTCACTTTGCTACATCTTCCTGTAGCTCACAAAACAATTGCTCAGGCCTGACCTGTCTAATATCCACTGGAGCCGAGCAGCAATATCTTCCTTGGCGTAGTGATCATCGGCAATGAGCTGCTCAGCAAAATGTTCTAGTTCAGTGATCTTCTTTTCCTAAAGAAAAAAAAAAAGGAGCCCAGATGTCTGATATTAGGCAATCCCAGACTTTTTCCTAGAATAGAATAGAAATATCCTTTGTGGTCTCACAAAAGGAAACAAAATCAAAGCCAATGGGTAAATGCCTTAGAGAGAGGTGAATTTTAACTCAAAAAGAGGTGAAACATTAATAATGATACTGAGATGGACTACTTGTGTGGTACTGGGTTTCTTTCTTTGACACTTCCCATGGCCACTTTAGAGAATGAATCTTGCATTGGGTGGAATGTTGTAACAGACAGCATATAAAATCACTTCCAGTTCTAAAAGTCATGTTTTAAAAGGCTGGACTTAAAGTAAGAAAGTTCAATGCCACATATGAGTTGGGTTAGGCTAAACTGAGTGTCAAACTACTCTGCCCACTTAAGAGTTTCCTGTAAGAAGCAACTGGGAATTAAAATATGTTTAAATCATAAAACCACATACATATGTAGTATTTCTGTTATTATTACTAATAGTTATTTTTAGGACTCTTATATTAGTCGTTATTACCTGGGCAGTGACTGCTTTGTCCAAATCATCACGTTTCTTCCTCAAGGCCTCCAAACTGTCCAAGGAACCCTTATCATCCGACCTCAGGAAATTCTCACGTGCCATCATCCAGCTCTCAGCTTGATCAGAGTTCCCTTTGAACAGCTATGAGGAATGAAGTTAGAAGTATATTATATGCTAGTTCTCCCTTCTTTGCAGTATTGCTCTGCAGTTTCAGTTATCCGCAGTCAATCATGGTCAGAAAATACTATATAGAATTTCAGAAATAAACAATTCATAAGTTTTAAATTATGTGCTGTTCTGAGTAACATGAGGAAATCTCCCACCATCTTGCTCTTTTATGCCTGGAGAGTAAGCCCTCCCTTTGTCCAGCGTATTCATGCTATTATATGTTTCCCAACTCTTAGTCACTTAACTGTCTTGGTTATTAGATTGACTGTCACTGTATCAAAGTCTTGTGTTCAGGTAGCCCTTCTTTTACTTAATGATACCCCCAAAGGAGGTTTCTGATCAAGACGGTGGTATAGGTAAACACGACTACCTCAAAATTACAACTAAACTACAGAGCAACTATCATTGAGAATTGCCTCACATCTAGCCAAACAGAAATCCTAAAGCTAAAGATACACACACACACACACACACACACACACACACACACACACACACACACACACACACACGCCATGTCAAGACTAGTAGGAGGGGTAGAGATGTGAAAAGGGCTGGTCCCACATCCACTTCTGGTTAAAAATTGGCTATGGAGGTCCACCCTGAGGAGCAAGAGTTTCCAGATCCACACCAGGCTTCCCATCCCAAGATTCCAGTGCCAGGGAAAAAGAAGTCCTCATAAATTCTGGCTATAAAAATGAGCAGAGATGTGGCTGAGTGAGATGGAAGGCTGAGGACATCGCAGACATTCCTCTTCAAGGGTTTGCATATGGACTTACTGCTGATGGACTTGCTTCCTCTGAGCTCCAGCTACAAAGTGATCTTCAGATGATTGGGCAGCAGCTCAAAAGGTACTAGGGATATACGGAGAAGAACTGAGTCTGGTTTCAGGGCAAGGGCTGGAGGGACAGCTTTTTCTCAGATAGAAGTGCTGCTGGAAGCCATTGTTCCTCTGTTGAACCCTCTCTCACCCAGTCTGCACACCCAGTTCCCAGTATCCATCAAACTAGCTAATTCCATTCACTTTGCCCTGGTGATTCCCTGAGACTCCAACCCACCCAACTTGTGGGCCCACTCAAGCTACTTCCAGTGGGTTTTCCATAGGAACAGCCTGCTTTTGCTACAGACCTTGCTACAGACTTTGCTACAGACTTTCCTAAAATCTTTCAAATGTTCACAAACACCAAACAAACAGTATTTGGCTTTGGTGTGCCCCTTGCCTCTTGGTAAACAGTTCCAAATCTATCACTAGTGGCAGCTGGCTTCAGTTCACAGCTTAGCCTTGCCCAGGCACCTCCAGGGCCAGAACAGTTGGCAATCATCTGAAGATCACTTTGTAGCTCATACCAACTGCTCTCAGGCAGGGCACGGGCAATGGGTAAACTTGACCTACACCAGAGCCCCTCCCAAGAGGCCCCAGAACTAAAATACTTAGTGGCCAGGCACAGACCACACCAGAGCTACCTCCACAAACAACATACCAAAAGTACAAACGCGGCAAGTACCAGAGCTCTACTAAAGTGAATTCTGCTCTGTAGGGTCAGTCCTTGAAAAACAGCTGCTCCACTGTAGTCATAGACAGTCCTCATAGCTAATCAGTTTCAGGGGCAGTCCCTCCCACTGATGTGGCAAGAGGAATCAAGGCTTAATTACATCAAGAGGCCATACACAACCTACACAAGGGACACACTTGTAGCATCCAGCTCAGGTGATCAGAAAAGACTGTGCCACTAAGCCCTACTAGACATCTAATATGTAGGCCATTCTACTGAGACTGGGTTAAATAGCAGCCCTAATAAATATATAGAAACAAACACAGGTAGGCAGCCAAAATGGGAAGACAGAGAAACATGTCCCAAATGAAAGAAAATGAGAAAACTTCAGAAAAAGAAATAAATAGAATGGAGACAAGCAATTTACCAGATGCAGAGTTCAAAACACAGGTTATAAGAATGTGCAATGATCTAAGTGAGAACTTCAACAAATAAAGGAAACATAAACATAGAGATAGAAAACATAAAAAAGAACCAGTCAGAAATGACAAATACAATAACTGAAATAAAGAATACATAGAGGGAATCAACAAATTAGATGAAGCAGAGGATTGAATCAGTGATTTGGAAGACAAGGTAGCAGAAAACACCCAATTAGAACAACAAAAAGAAAAAAAAGTCCAATCAAGTGAGGATAATTTAAGGAGTCTCTGGGACAATGTAAAGTACACCAAGATTGGCATCTTAGGGGTACCAGAAGGAAAAGAGGGAGCCCAAGGAATTGAAAACCTATTTGAAGATGTAATGACAGAAAACTTGGTGAAGAAAATAGACCTGCAAGCCCAGAAAGCACAGAAAGTCCCAAGCAAGATAAACTTAAACAGGCCAACACCAAGACACATCATACTTAAAATGCCAAAGTTTAAAGACAGAGAGAATCTTAAAAGCAGCAAGAGCAAAGCAGTTAATTACCTATAAAGGAACTTCTATAAAACTTTCAGCTGACTTCTCAACAGACACTGCAAGCCAGATGAGACTGGCATGAAGTATTCAAAGTGATGAAAAGCAAGGACTTACAAACGAGATTACTCTACCAGCAAAGCTATCATTTTGAATTAAAGGATAGATAAAAAGCTTTCCAGACAAGAAAAAGTGAAAGGAGTTCATTACCACCAAATGAATATTATAAGAAATGTTAAAGAGACTCTTTAAAAAGAAGAAAAAAGGATCAAAATTAAATTTTAAATGTCAATAGCTATATATCTATCGACAATTACTTAAAATGTCAATGGATTAAATGCTCCAATCAAAAAAAAAAAAGGGTGAGTCTGCTGTATACCTGAAACTAATAATAATGATAATAATAATAATAGCAACAAAAACATAGAGTGGCTAAATGAATAAGAAAACAAGACCCTTACATGTGCTGCCTACAAGAAACTCACTTTAGATCAAAAGATGCACATAGTTTAAATGTAAAGAAATGGAAAAATATATTTCATATGAATAGAAACAAACAAGCAAAAAAGCTGTGGTAACAATACTTATACCAGACTAAATAGACTTTAAAACAAAGACTATAACAAGAGACAAAGAAGAACCTAGTAATTTCATTTCTGGCTATTTATTTGAAGAAACTGAAAACACTAATTCAAAAAAACATATGCATCTATCTTCATTGCAGTATTATTTATAGTAGCCAATATGGAAGCAACCTAAGTGTTCATCAGTGGATGAATGGATAAAAAAGGTGGGACATATATACAATGGAACATTACTCAGTCATAAAAATGAAATCTTGCCATCTGCAACAACTGGGTGGACCTAGAGGGTATTATGCTGAATGAAATAAATAAGACAGAGAAAGACAAATACTACATGATTTCACTTATATATGGACTCTAAAGAACAAAATAAGTGAATAAGCAATACAGAAACAAACTCATAGATAAGAGAACTTCTGATGGTTGTCAGGTGGGAAGTGACCTGGGTAATGTGTGAAAAAGGGGAAAGGATTAAGAAGTACAAATTAGTAGTTACAAAATAGTCATGGAGATAAAAGTAGCATAAAGAATATAGTTAATAATATTGCATGGCGTTAGATGGGTACTATTTATTGGGGTGATCACTTCATACGTTATATAAATATTTAATCACTATGTTGTACACCTGAAACTAGTATAAAATCATCTGCCAACTGTAATTGAAAAATAAATAAATAAATATATATACACAAAAAAAGAAAAATATGGTGACGCAAATAAAGAAAAATAGAAAGAATAAAAGAAAAAAGAAATAAATCTATGTTATTGAAAATGCAAGGCAATGGAACAAATTATTATGTGGTTAAAAACAAACACACAAGACAACTAGGCAGTGGAATAAAGTACTTATAGAAAGAAAATAATGCCTCAAAGCCATTCACATAACTTTTATTATGGTATATTGTTATAATTGTTCTATTTTATTATTAGTTGTTATTAGTAATATCTTACTGTGGCTAATTTGTAAATTATACTTTATAATAACTATATATGTATAGGAAAAAACATAGTATATATAGAGTTTTATACTACCTGTGGTTATAGGCACTCATAGGGTCCACTGAAACATATCTCTCACAAAGAAATGGGAGGTGACTATAGTGGACTTTTACACTTCCATGAAAACACATTTTAAATTTTATATAAATTTTAGTTCATTCTTGGGTGCTATTCCACATATCATACACCTGATGAGTATTGGCTGGTTATTTCTTTAAGACTTGTAAATACTATTCTTCAGGGTAGCTTCTGACACTCAATCATTTCCCTTAAAAGTGTTAATCACTCCCCCTTCTTTAGCTTTAAAACTTTCATACATTTTGTTTCATTAATAACTATCTTACTGTACCAGAATTATCTGTCTACATGTCTAATTTCACTATTTAAGAAAAGGGACATTATCTTATTAATCTTTGTGTTTTCAAGCCCAGCACAAAGTAGGTTCTCAAAAAAAATCAATCAAAATCTCAATCTATTAATAAATTATAATCACTCTACTTCATGCCCAGGACTGACTACATTTTGTTTGGCTTTTTTAATAGGCATAAGGGCAAAGAATACCACAATAATCAATCCACAAAGAAGAGAATATGATGTCGGATAATTAAGAGATGCTCTATACTTACGGCATGAGAGGTCTTGTGAAATAAATACCTGTACTAACCATGTAAAATTGCATAGGAAAAACAGACTGTTAATTCCACTCAATGATAAGGTATTAGCTGTACCTGCAACTCCAGACACTGATCTAGCATCTTCTTGCGTCGTTCCCAAGCTTTGTCCAAATTGTTTCTCTCTAGTCTAACAGCGTGAAGCTTTTCTTCGATTTCAGGCCTGCCATAGTGCCCACTACCTATAAGTTCTGCACCAAAGTCTTCTAAGGCCTGGAAAGTAGGAGCCTCAGCCTCCATGTCAGCACGATGTTCCTGTGGGGAAAAGGGGGAAGAGACTGGTCAGGCCAATGACATTCTATCAAAGTTGTAACATGAGGGAAGGTTGTGAAATCATGTGACCAGTGGCTATGTCTTTTGTACCCATACCTGGTGCCGCTCCATCAAGATCTCAGTACCAGTTAAGTCCTCGGCTAGCTCCTGTGAGGATACCATGCCACTAAGGCCACTGATCCAATTCTGTAGGTCTCTGGAAAAATAGGCACATTGGAATTGACAATAAAACCTTGCAACTTGCTACAGGGCTGTCTGTCCTTGGGCTTTTTTCTTTATAGAAAATATTTCCAGATTAATACTTTCTCTCCAACTTTACATGCTTCACAGATCATAAGTTTGTCATTTTCACTGCATGACAATAATAGCAATTCTTTGCATTTGAAAATCTCTTCACATATTATTTCTTTCAATTGTTGTAATAGTCCTGTATAGAGTTCTGGGAATTCTTTTTTAATATTTATTTATTTATTTATTTATTTATTTATTTATTTACTTACTTATTTACTTATTTATTTATATTTTGGAGATGAGGAAGTCAGCTTAGAGAATAATAAGTGATTTGCCCATGTGATATAATTAAAAACAGACATCTGGACTAGAATTCAGACCCTGGAATCTTAGACCAGTCTATATTCCATTAATCCTAATGATTCTTGATCCTTTAAAGTAGATTCTTAGGTTTAAAGATCTATCTTAATATGGAATCTCAAATAAGGCTTGTCTAGGGCAGAACAATCTCTTTTGCAAACCAATTTATTCTCTTATGAAAAAAACTAAATTTTGTTAGGTGCTTATTAAATATCAAACATTGTAAAAATGGCATATTTGTGCCTCCTGGTAGGTCATCTATTTTTAAAATATAAAACAACCGAAAAAGCAAGTATCATAAAGTGGTAAAATAAAGTGGTAGACTTCCTCTGAGGGTGGGAATATTACCACTGTACATTAAAGAGTAAGATTTCATAAAGGGAATGAGGCAAAACTTGACTTGGAACATGAAGTTCAGGTAGAATACACACACACACACACACACACACACACACACACAGGTATATGAGCACAATATTATTTGCAGGAAATGCTTATAGTTGCTATTTATTCTTACCATATGAAAAAAAAAAACTGTAGCTCATAGAGAGATTCAAGATGATGTAGGAGGTAAAGGCTGTACACACTTCCTCTAGTGACTACGCCAAAATTATAACAAAACTACAGAGCGACCAGTATGCAGAATTGCCAGAGGTCTGGCTGAACAAAAGCCTCACAACTAGGTCACCTAGAACAGGTCACCTCATAACATTTGGAAGGGTGAAGACATGAAATGGCCCATCCCACAATCACGAGCGGTGAGAGAGAATCAAGAGGGCTATCTTGACTGCAGAACCACCTCCCCCACCTGAGAAGCGAGGAGTCTCGGTTTCACACTGGGCTCCTCAGCTCAGGGTTCCAGTGCTGGGATGAAAAGTCGCACAACCTCGGGCTGTGAAAACCAGCAGAGGTTGCGACTTAGTGAGATTAAAGGCTGAGGGAAGCGGAGACCTTCCTCTTAAAGGCCTTACTGACAAACTCGCCTACTCTGAGCTCCAGTGCTGGGGCAGCTGCTCAAGGGGTGCTAGAGACATATAGGGAGGTGCTGAGCTGCTGGGCTTTAGGGTGAAAGCTGGAGGGGGCAGCTGGCTCCTGAACAGAGGTGCAGGCTGAAGCCATTGTTCCTTTCTTGAGCCCTCTCCACTTCCAGCCTGCAGACTCAGGCTCCATCAACCTGGATAATATAGGTCACTCTTCCCAGGGAGTTTCCTGAGAACCCCACCTCTCCCACCTTGTGGGCCCACTCAAGCCACTTTCAGTGATTTATTCCATACAAATAGGCTGTTTTGGCTCCTGTTGTGCACTTTCATAGAATCTCTCAAAGACTCACAAAACCCAAACAAGCAGCATCTGGCCTCAGCATTCCCTGTATCTTTTGTTAAACAGCCCCAAGCCTTGCACCAGTGGCAGCTGGCCTTGGTTTCTGACCCGGCCCCTTGAGGCACCCATAAGTTCAGCACAGGTGGCAGCTATATGTGGGTTGCTCGGTGACTCTTACCAGGTGGCCCCAGAGGTGCACAGGATGTGGCAAACTCGGTCTGCAGTTGGAGCAAGTTCTCTCACATCTGTGCAAAGGGGCCACACACAGCACACCTACTACATAAAGCCACTCTACTAAGAGATGGAGATTTAGGAACTCTACCTAATACATAGAAACAGACGCAGAGAGGCAGCCAAAATGGTGAGACAAAGGAGTGTGTCCCACATGAAAGAACAGAACAAAGCTCTAGAAACAGAATTCACCGAAATGGAGACAAACAATATACCAGATACAGAGTTCAAAACACTGGTTACAAAGATGTTCAATGAACTTAGAGAAAGAGTAGATGAACTCAGTGAACACTTTAACAAAGAGATAAAAACATAAAAATGGAGATGGTAAACATAATGAGCCACTGAGAAATGAAGAATATGATATCTGAGATGAAGACTGCATTATAGTGAATAAATAGAAAGGGTGAAATTTAGGATCTAATCAGTGACATAGAGGATGGGGTAGCAGAGGACACCCAATCAGAACAGCAACAAGAAAAAGTAATCCAAAAAATGAAGACAGTTTAAGAAGCCTCCGGAAAAACATCAAGCGTAACAATATTCACATTATAGGGTTACCAGAAAAAGAAGAGAGCAAGAAATTGAAAACCAAGAAATAATGACAGAAAACTTCCCTAACCTGGTGAAGGAAATAGACATACAACCTCAGAAAGTTCAGAGAGTCCCAGACAAGGTGAACCCAAAGATACCCACACCAAGACACATCATAATTAAAATGCAAAAGGTTAAAAACAAAGAAAAAATCTTCAAAGCGGCCAGAGAAAAGCAATTAGTTACACATAAGGGAATGCCCATGGGACTGTCAGTCGATTCTTCAACAGAAACTTTACAGCCAGGAGGGCTTGGCACAAAATATTCAAAGTGCTGAAAACTTAACACCTATAACCACGATTATTTTACCCAGCAAAATTATTTAAAATCAAAGGACGGATAAAGTTTCCCAGACCAAAAAAAAAAAAAAAAAAAGATAAAGAAGTTCATCACCACAAGTCAGTGTTATAAGAAATGTTTGAGGGACTTCTTTAATTAGGAGAAAAAATATATACCAAATATTAAATAAAGAATGACAGTAACTACATACCTATCAACTAGTACTTCAAATAAAAAAGAGTTAAATTCTCTGATCAAAAAAAAAAAAAAGATGGCTGAATTCATAAGAAAACATGACCCTTACATATGCTGCCTACAAGAGACTTGCTTCAGATTAAAAGACACACAGAGAGTAAAAGTAAGGGAATGGAAAAAGATATTTCATAATGGCCCTAGAGGATACTGTGCTGAATGGAGTAAGTTAGATAGAGGAAGACAAATGCCATATGATTGCACATATATGTGGAATCTAAAGAACAAAATAAACAAGCAAACAGAAACAATCTCATAGATACAGAGAACATTTTAAGGGTTACCAGATGGGA
>NW_011889496.1:129385-130944 GCF_000151845.1 Pteropus vampyrus | reverse complement strand
CCTCTACATGTCCCTAACAGCAACCAGACTAGGTTTGTGTCTTGGACTCTCAAGGCACTTCCAAGCCCAATGTGGGTGATGGATATTTGTGAATTCCTTGGTGCCTCATGTGAAGTAGCCCTGGGGAGGGCACAGACTACAGCTGAACTTGGCCTATGGCAAGGCTTCTCCCAAAAGCCCCAACCTGCTGTCCTGGTGGCCAGCTTTAGTCTGAGCCAGAGTACCAAGAGCACCACCCAGGGTTACATCTGAGGACAACGCACCTAAAGTGCAGACAGAGCAGGTACCCAAGTCTCACTAAAGCGAATCCTGCTCTGTAGAGTCAGACCCTGCAGAACAGCTCCTCCACTGGTCATGGCCAGTCATCACGACAAATCAACTCAAGCATCAATCTCTCCCACTGATGACCAAACAGTAACCAAGTCTCAACTACAACTGGAGATACACACAACCCACAAAAGAGACACACTTGGAGCATCTGGCTCAGGTGATCAGGGAAGACTGTGCTACTAGAACCCACAGCACACCTACTACATAAGTGCGCTCTACTAAAACCGGGAGATAGAAAAGCCCTGCCTAATACATAGAAATGAACATGATTAGGCGGCCCAAATGGGAAGACAAAAATAAAATATGTGTGTGTGTATATATATATATATATATATATTAGTTAATTAAAAAAAAACTATAGCTCTTGACTTCTGGTCAAGATAGTGAAGTAGGTAAATGCTGTGCTTGTTTTCACTGGCAATCAACCAAAATTACATCTAAACTACAGAATATTCAGCATTGGGAGTTGCGTGAATCTAGCTAAACAGAAGTCCTACAACTGGAAAGACAGAAGAAGTCACCTCGAGACTGATAGGAGGGATGGAGGTGTAAAAGTTACTGGTCCCACATCTGGATGTGGCAGTTGAGAACTGGGAGAAAAATCTCGGTTGAGGAGGTCCCCCTGGAGGAGTGAGGAGTCCCAGATCCCCAGCCCAGGGTTCCAGTGCCAAGGAGAGGAATTCACACAACTTTTGGCTGTGAAAACCAGCAGAGATTGTGGCTGAGTGAGACAGAGGGCTGCAGGAGTCATAGCCTGAGCATGGACTTACTTGCTCTGAGATTCAGTGCAGGGGCAGTGTTCAAAAGGTGCCAGGGCCATTGGGGAGGAACTGAGTGGTCTGGCTTCAGGATAAGTGCTGGAAGGGCAGTTTTCACCCAGACACAATTGCTGGCAGAAGGCATTGTTCCTTTGTGCATCCCTTCCCTGCCAGGCTTGTAAACCCAGGCAGGTGTCACATCTGAGTCTCCATCAATATGGCTAACAGTGATTCCCTGAGACTGCTCCTTCCAACGTGCAATCCCACCCAAGCCTCTTTCAGGGACTTTTCCATACAAATAGCCTGCCTTGGCTCATATTGCAGATTTTCCTAAAGTCTCTCAAATGTTTAAAAAAGTTTAAAAAACAGCATATGGCCTCTACATGTCCCTAACAGCAACCAGACTAGGTTTGTGTCTTGGACTCTCAAGGCACTTCCAAGCCCAATGTGGGTGATGGATATTTGTGAATT
>NW_011889496.1:122623-129180 GCF_000151845.1 Pteropus vampyrus | reverse complement strand
TGTATATATACACCAAATGAAAGAACAGAACAAAGTTCCAAAAAAAGAACTAAACAAATGAAAAGAAGGAATTTGCCAGATGCAGAATTTAAAACAATTGCTATAAGGATGTTCTATGAACTTAGAGGAAGAGTAGATGAATCCAGTGAAAATTTTAACAAAGAGATATAAAACATGAAAAGAGAGATAGAAAACATAATAAAGAACCAGTAGAAATGTACAATACTATAACTGAAAGGAGGAATACCATAGGAGGAATTAACAGTAGATTAGATGAAGTGGAAAACCAAATTAGTGATTTAGAAGATAAAGTGGCAGTAAATACCCATTCAGAACAGCAACAACATAAAAAGGAATCCAAGCAAAGAAGGATAGTTTAAGGGGCCATGGAGACTGCATTAAGCATACCAACATTTGCATCATAGGGGTACCAGAGAACAGAGAGAGTGAGGAATTGAAAACCTATTTCAAGAAATAATGACTGGAAGATTCTAAGAAAAATGGCAGAGTGAGAGACGTCCTCAGTTCTCTCCCGTTGAAACAACAATAAGCTGAACATCTAAAACTGAACAAAAAACACCCAAACTGCACACCACTACATCTCAACATAGGATCTGCACATAACTACCATAGGTCAGAATCCCGGGTGTCGGGCAGTGGACTGGAAGAAATAAAGAAGCTTCCTCCTGCAGTCACCAGAGCTCCTTGCAGGAGAACGAGGAGGGGTGAAGATGTGGAGACTTCCCTGAACAACCATTCCTGGCAGTGCTGGGACGTCTACACAGCTGGCAGCAGAGCCCAGTCACCACGGCAGAAAGGAGAGAAGTGAGATGGTGCTGCAGAGAAACAACAGTTGATTTTTACTGGGCACGGTTGCAAAACCGAGGCTGAGCCACAGTCCCCAACTCCCAACACAGAAGACCCTTCACCCCACCCTCCAAGACCGATCACCACAGAGCCCTAGGGGAATCTGAGCAAATGCTACCAAAACTATTTGCTAACACTGACAGGGACTAAAACTGAGAGTAGTGAGTGTGAATAAATTTCTACAAAAAAATTT
Source organism: Pteropus vampyrus (assembly GCF_000151845.1). NCBI lineage: Eukaryota > Metazoa > Chordata > Mammalia > Chiroptera > Pteropodidae > Pteropus > Pteropus vampyrus. The sequence goes on along the minus strand of NW_011889496.1, from coordinate 128,120 downwards.
AGAAAAAGGAAAAACATTATTTAGGCTTTATATAAAGCAGGGATCCAAGAGGCTTAGATTCCACCTATTGGAAACAAAAGAAAAGCACCTTCATTGTAACGGGCTAAAGACAGACCTTTATGTAATAAATCTTCTTTCTGGAAAAAACAGCAGAATACACTTCCAGGTGGAGAAATAGTCCATTAAACACCATAAACAACCAAGGTGATAAGGCATCTCTAAAGAAAGAGAAAAATCTTTGGAAAATAAGCTTACAGATATAGAAATAAGTGACTTAAATGACAGAGAATTCAGGATGGTACTTCTGAAAAAACTCAATGAGTTCAGAAATGAGTTATATCAAAAATTTCAGGAATAGAAAAACAACTAGATGAGCAGGGCAAAGAGATTGAAAAAAAACAAAATAGATCTTATGGAGGAAAAAAACATATTGCAAGAGTTGAAAAATGAAATAGCAAGCTTGGGAAATAGAGTTAACCAAATGGAGGAAAGGATCAGTGATATCAAAGACAGAAATCTAGAAAGAAATCAGAAGGAAGAAGAGAGAAACCAAAGAATAAAAAATAATGAAAGAGAAATACAAAAACTAGCTAATACTATCAGGAGAGGCAAAATAAGAATAATGGGCATTATCGAAGATGAGGAAAAGGAGCAAGGACTAGAAAATATTTTCAGACAAATAGTGGATGAGAATTTCCCAAATCTAAGGAAGGAGCTAGAACTTGGAATTCAAGAAGTAAACGGAACACCCAATATTCTCAACCAAAAAAGGCCTTCACAAAGACACATTGTATTAAAGTTATCAAAAATCGACAATGAAGATAGAATTCTCAGGGCAGCCAGGGAAAAGAAAAGAGTAACTTCTAAAGGAAAAACCATTAGATTATCATCAGACTACTCAATGCAGACCTTACAAGCCAGAAAGGAATATAATTAAATATTTAAACTATTAAGTGAGAGGAACTACCAGCCTAGAATAGTGTATCCAGCTAAGCTCTCCTTTACCTATGAAGGAGAAATTAAGACCTTTCCAGACATACAGAAATTGAGCGAATTCTCCACTATGAGGCCTGCACTACATGAAATATTGGAAGGCATCAGCTCACCTAAAACAAAATAATAACAACAAAAAAAATGTAAATATGAATAAGGTGACTAGAAAGCAGACAGAAGCAGAGGAGTACAACCCTTACTAAAAAAAGGACATTATAAGTTTAAACAATAAGAAGATTTGCTATAGCAAGATCATAATGAACATTCAGCATACATAAGGACAAATGAGACAACAATGACTGAAAAGAGGAGGATTCAAAGATCCAAATTATAAAGGAGAATGGAGATAAGGCACAGAAGAAAATGGATGACTGTATATATATCATTATCCTTTACATATTCATAATGGCAACCACACACCAAAGATTTAGAAGTGAAGTATATAATATAAAACAAGAAGAACCAGAGGGAAAATGCAAAAAAACCACCAAAATAAAGAAAATAGAAACACAAGGACAAAGAAGCAATGGAAATACTGAGCTACCAGAAAGCAAAAGATAAAATAGCTATAAGAAGATCTCATATTTCAATAGTCACCCTAAATGTAAATGGACTGAACTCACCAATGAAAAGACACAGAGTTGCAGAATGGATCAAAAAACAAAACCCAACCATATGCTGCCTCCAGGAAACACATCTCAGCTCCAAAGACAAATATAGACTCAAAGTGAAGGGTGGAAAATGATATTTCAAGCAAATGGTATTCAGAGAAAAGTGGGAATTGTGGTACTAATATCAGATGAAATAGACTTCAAAATAAAAAAAAGGTAAACAAAGATACTGAGGGACACTTCATAATGATAAAGGGAATCATGCACCAAGAAGACATAACACTTATTAATATCTATGCTCCCAATCAGGGAGCCACAAAATATATAAAGCAATTACGAACAGAACTAAAGGGAGAAATAGACCAAACCACTATCGTAGTAGGAGACCTACATACTCCACTGTCGGATATGGACAGATCATCCAAACAGAAAATCAATAAAGGAATACCATTTTTAAATGACACATTAGACCAACTGGACATAATTGACATTTACAGAGCTTTTCATCCCAGATCAGCTGCTTATACATTCCTCTCTAGTGCACATGGAACCTTCTCAAGGATGGACCACATACTGGGACACAGAAATAACTTCGACAAATATAAGAGGGTTGAAATCATATCAACCATATTCTCTGATCATAATGCTTTGAAGCTGGAGATCAACTATAAAAAGAAATCGAGAAGAATCACAAATGCATGGAGATTAAACCTCATGTTACTAAACAATGACTGAGTCAGAGAAGAAATAAAAAGAGAGATCAAGAGATACATAGAAATGAATGACAATGATAGTACAACACATCAAAACTTTTGGTTATGGCAAAAGCTATCATAAAAGGAAAGTTCATATAATTACAGGCCTATCTCCATAAACAAGAACGAGCCCAAATAAACAACCTAATGCTTCATCTTAAAAAAAAAAAGAAAGAAAGAAACCTAGACTAGGAAAAACAAATGAATCCTAAAGTCAGTAAAAAGAAAGAAATAATCAAAATTAGAGCAGAATTAAATGAAATCGAGGACAAACAGATAAGGTGAAAAAATGAATGCATCAAAGAGCTGGTTCTTTGAGAAGTTTAATAACATTAACAAATCCCTGGCTAGATTCACTAAAGAAAAAAAAAAAGACACAAATAAGCAAAATCAGCGATGAAAGCAGAAAGTATGATAGACACAGCAAAGGATCATACTAGACTACTATGAAAAACTATGTAACACCAAATTTAATAAACTAGAAAAAATAGAAAATTTCTTAGAAATATAGAACCTTCCTCGACTGAATTAAGAAATCTGGAAAATTTAAATAGACTGATCAGCAGTATGTAAATTAATCAATCATCAAACACCCACCAAAAAGTAAAAGTCCAAGACCAGATGGTTTCACCAGTGAATTCTATCAATCATTAAAAGATTTAACACCTATTCTCCTCAAACTCTTCCAAAAAAAATTGAAGAAGAATCAATACTTCCTAACTTATATTATGAGGCCAATATTACCCTGATACCAAAACTTGGTAAAGATAAGACACACACACACATGCACACACATACACAAACTACAGACCAATATCTCACATGAACACAGATGCAAAAATATTAATAATATGCTAGCAAACCAAATACAACAACATATTAAAAAGATTATACACAATGATCAAGTGGGCTTCATCCCAGGGGCACAGGGATTGTTTAACATATGCAAATCGTTAATGTGACATACCACATAAACAAAATAAAAAAGAATCATATGATCAAATCAATAAATGCAGAAAAAGCCTTTGACAATATACAGCATCTATTTACAACCAAAACACTTAAAAATAGTATAGAAGGAAAATAACTTGATATAATAAAGGCCATATTGGACAACCCTCAGCTAACATTATAGTTAATGGTGAAAAATTTAAAACCTTCCTTCTAAGATAAGAAACAAGGCAATGCTGTCCACAATTGCCACTGTTATCCAATATAAAATTGGAGGTCCTAGTGAGTGCAATCAGGCAAGAGAAAGATATAAAAGGTATCCAAATAGGAAATGAAGAAGTCAAACTGTCAAACTGTCACTACTTGATTCCCTATATAGAATGCCCTGAAGATTCAAAAAGAATACTACTAGAAAAATATGCGGATATAGTAAAGTTTCAGGATACTAAATCAATGTTCAAAAATCCATAATGTTTTTATACTATATTGATGAATTATCAGAAAAAGAAATTTAAAAAAAAATTCCTTTTGCAATTGCAACAAAAAATAATAAATTTTCTAGGAATAAATCTAATGAAACATGTGAAGGATGTATATAATGAAAACTACGAAATCTTGGTAAGAGAAACTGAAGAAGACACAAATAAATGGAAAGATATTTCGTGCTCTTGGATTGGAAAAACCAAGAGTTAAAACTAACTTATTACTTAAAGCATTACACGAATTTAATTCAATCTCCATCAAAATCCCATCAGCATTTTTTAAAGAAATAGAACAAAAAATTATCAAATTTATATCGAGGCACAAAGGACCCTGAATTGCCAAGGCCATCCTGAGAAAAATGAACAAGATGGAGGTTCACTCTGCCTGATTTCAAATTACAGTGCAAAGGGATAATAATCAAAATGGCATGGTATTGGTAGAAAAACAGACACACAGACCAGTGGAACAGAATTGAGAGTCCAGAAGTAAACCCATATTTATATGGACAAATCATTTTTGGCAAAGTAGCTAAAAACATACAATAGAGAAAGGAAAATCTCTTCAATAAATGGTGTTGAGAATACTGGAAAGTCATTTGTAAAAGAATGAAACTAGACTGTTCTGTCACCACACACCAAAATTAACTCAGAATGGATTAAGGACATGAATATAACACCTGAAACAATAAATTGCATAGAAAACATAAGAACTAAACCCATGAACGTTGGATTTGAAGACGATTTTATGAATTTAACCTCAAATGTAAGGGAAGTAAAAGCAAAAATAAATGAATGGGACTACATCAAACTAAAAAGCTTCTGCATAGCAAAAGAAATCTTCAACAAGGCAAAGACAGAATCATCTGAATGGGAGAATATATTTGCAAGCAATGTCTCTCATAAGGGCCTAATATCCAAAATACACAAAGAACTCATATAACTCAATAACAACAAAAAAATAAGCAGTCTAATTAAAAAATGGGCAGAGCACCTGAGCAGTCACTTCTCCCAAGAAGGTATACAAATGACCAACAAACATATGAAAGGATGTTCAACTTCACTAACTCTTCGGTAAATGCAAATCAAAATCACAATGAAATATCATCTCACACCTATAAAAATGGTTATTATCAACAGGACAAGTAATAGCAAGTGTTAGAGAAGATATGGAGAAAAAGGAACCCTCAAACACTGTTGGTAGGACTGCAAATTGGTACAACCATTATGAAAAACAGTATGGAGTTTTCTCAGAAAAACTAAGAATTAATCTATCATACAATCCAGCAATCCCTCTACTGAATATTTACCCCAAAGACTTGAAAACATTTATCTGAAAAGATATATGTAGCCTGATGTTCACAGCAACATTATTCATGATGGCCAGGACATGGAAGCAACCAAAATGTCCTACTATAGATGATTAGATAAAGGAGATGTGGTACAAGTATACAATGGAATATTATTCAGCTATAAGAAGAGATGAAATACTTCCATTTGTGACAGCATTGATGGATCTTGAGATAATCATGCCGAGTGAAATAAGCCAGATAGAAAAAGTTGAAAACCATATGACATCACTTATATGTGGGACATAAATCCATATGTTCTTTGCAGCGTTATTTACAGTAGCTAAGATATGGAGGCATCCTGGATGTCTATCAATGGATAAATGGTTAAAGAAGAGGCGGCGTGTGTGTGTGTGTGT